>NC_067245.2:313601591-313904621 GCF_019359855.2 Lolium perenne
AAGTACATCTTATTAGCAGCATTTTTCTTGTTGGTGTCTGACCTTGTCTTTGCCCTCTCCGATGTCTTGTACTTCACAAATGCCTCCCAGTGGTCTTTTATCTTCTCATAGGGGCCCTTGAAATCTGGAGTCTTCTTTTTCTTGACAAAGGAGTTGTCCAATTTCTTCTTGTAGTCGTTGAACTGCATTGCCATCTTCTTAAGAGCCCACTTCTTGACTCTTTGTTGTATGCTATTCAGCTCGGGATCCTCAGGGTCTGGCCTTTTATTCTCACTATCAGAGTCAGCTGGCTCCGGAAATATGAAATTTACCATGAGTTTCCTAAGCATCAGATTTTTGGATCTCGTATCGACGTAAGTAACTCCTTCGTCCGCCTTTGCAGGTTTCTTCCATTCTTGAGTGGTGATCGGGATGGTGTCCCTAACAATAACTCCGCATTGACTTACAAACTTTTTTGCGTGATGCTTGGGAGAAATCGGTTCGCCGTCTATAGCGATTTCCGTGATGATGCACCTTTCATGCTCTTCCATCTTTCTGGCCGCGCCTCGTTTAGTTCTGCCACTAGAGTGTGTTGATTGGGAGGTCTAAAAGAAGAAACAACGTTAATATATGTATATGCACATATCTGTAGGCTTGGTTAATTAATATATATACACCTCGGCGTCGTGAGCTTCTCCCTCGCAGTCGTCACCTTCTCCCTCACCGGAGCCGTCTCCACGGTGGTCTTGCTCATCTTCCTCATCGGAGCCGTCTCCTCGGGTTCGCTCGTCTCCCTCGCCGGATTGGTTTAGGTAAATAGAGGTGATTGAAGGAGATATGCCCTAGAGGCAATAATAAAGTGGTTATTATTTATATCTTAATGTTTATGATAAATGTTTATATATCATGCTAGAATTGTATTAACCGAAACATTAGTACATGTGTGATATGTAGACAAACAAGAAGTCCGTAGTATGCCTCTTAAACTAGCTTGTTGATTAATGGATGATTAGTTTCATAATCATGAACATTGGATGTTATTAATAACAAGGTTATGTCATTGTGTGAATGATGTAATGGACACACCCAATTAAGCGTAGCATAAGATCTCGTCATTAAGTTATTTGCTATAAGCTTTTGATACATAGTTACCTAGTCCTTATGACCATGAGATCATGTAAATCACTTATACCGGAAAGGTACTTTGATTACACCAAACACCACTGCGTAAATGGGTGGCTATAAAGGTGGGATTAAGTATCCGGAAAGTATGAGTTGAGGCATATGGATCAACAGTGGGATTTGTCCATCCCGATGACGGATAGATATACTCTGGGCCCTCTCGGTGGAATGTCGTCTAAATGTCTTGCAAGCATATGAATGAGTTCATAAGAGACCATATACCACTGATTTAGTAAAGAGTACTTGTCAGAGACGAGGTTGAACAAGGTATAGAGTGATACCGAAGATCAAACCTCGGACAAGTAAAATATCGCGAGACAAAGGGAATTGGTAATATATGTGAATGGTTCATTCGATCACTAAAGTCATCGTTGAATATGTGGGAGCCATTATGGATCTCCAGATCCCGCTATTGGTTATTGGTCGGAGTGAGTACTCAACCATGTCCGCATAGTTCACGAACCGTAGGGTGACACACTTAAAGTTGGATGTTGAAATGGTAGTACTTGAATATGGAATGGAGTTCAAATATTTGTTCGGAGTCCCGGATGAGATCCCGGACATCACGAGGAGTTCCGGAATGGTCCGGAGAATAAGATTCATATATAGGATGTCATTTTATGTGAAATAAAATGTCGCGGAAGGTTCTATGGAAGGTTCTAGAAGGTTCTAGAAAAGTCCGGAAGAAACCACCAAGGAAGGTGGAGTCCACATGGGACTCCACCTCCATGGCCGGCCAGCCCTAGATGGGGTGGAGTCCCAAGTGGACTCCACCATAGGGGGCCGGCCACCCCCCACATGGGAGGTGGAAATCCCACCTTTGGGTGGGAGTCCTAGTTGGGCTAGGTTTCCCCCTCTTATGGAAGGTTTTGGTTTCGGGTCTTATTCGAAGACTTGGACACCAACACTTGGGATCCACCTATATAATGAGGGGCCAAGGGAGGGGGCCGGCAACCCCAAGACCACAAGCTGGCCGCCCCCCATAGAGTGGCCGGCCACCCCTCCCAAACCCTAGCCGCCCCCCTCTCCTCCATATTGCCCGCGTAGCTTAGCGAAGCTCCGCCGGACTTCTTCACCGCCACCGACACCACGCCGTCGTGCTGTCGGATTCAAGAGGAGCTACTACTTCCGCAGGTGGACGTCGTCTTCATCAACAACCGAACGTGTGACCGAGTACGGAGGTGCTGCCCGTTCGTGGCGCCGGAACCGATCGTGATCAAGATCTTCTACGCGCTTTTGCAAGCGGCAAGTGATCGTCTACCGCAGCAACAAGAGCCTCATCTTGTAGGCTTTGGAATCTCTTCAAGGGTGAGACTCGATACCCCCTCGTTGCTACCGTCTTCTAGATTGCATCTTGGCTTGGATTGCGTGTTCGCGGTAGGAAATTTTTTGTTTTCTATGCAACGTTATCCTACAGTGGTATCAGAGCCATGTCTATGCATAGATGGTTGCACGAGTAGAACACAATGGTTTGTGGGCGTTGATGCTCTTGTTATCTTTAGTTTGAGTACTTTGCATCTTTGTGGCATAGTGGGATGAAGCGGCTCGGACTAACTTTACATGACCGCGTTCATGAGACTTGTTCCTCGTTCGACATGCAACATGTATTGCATAAGAGGCTTTGCGGGTGTCTGTCTCTCCTACTATAGTGAAGATTCAATTTACTCTTCTATTGAAAACATTAGTATCAACGTTGTGGTTCATGTTCGTAGGTAGATTAGATCTCTCTCGAAAACCCTAAACCACGTAAAATATGCAAACCAAATTAGAGACGTCTAACTTGTTTTTGCAGGGTTTGGTGATGTGATATGGCCATAATGTGATGATGAATATGTATGAGATGATCATTATTGTATTGTGGCAACCGGCAGGAGCCTTATGGTTGTCTTTAAATTTCATGTTGAGTAGTATTTCAAAGTAGTTGTAATAGTTGCTACATGGAGGACAATCATGAAGACGGCGCCATTGACCTTGACGCTACGCCGACGATGATGGAGATCATGCCCGAAGATGATGGAGATCATGTCCGTGCTTTGGAGATGAAGATCAAAGCGCAAGAACAAAAGGGCCATATCATATCACATATGAACTGCATGTGATGTTAATCCTTTTTATGCATCTTATTTTGCTTAGATCGCGACGGTAGCATTATAAGATGATCCCTCACTAAAATCTCAAGATAATAAAGTGTTCAACCTTAGTAGCACCGTTACCAAGTCTTGTCGTTTCGAAGCACCTCGTGATGATCGGGTGTGATAGATTCAATAAGTACATATGACGGGTGCAAGACAGCTTTGCACATGCGGATACTAAGGTGGCCTTGACGAGCCTAGCATGTACAGACATGGTCTCGGAACACGAGATACCAAAAGGTAGAGCATGAATCATATGGTTGATATGATGAACATTTTGAGTGTTCGCCATTGAAATCACACCTTTTCTCGTGATGATCGGGTTTAGGTGCGGTGGATTTGGTTCGTGTGATCACTAAGACAATGCGAGGGATATTGTTTTGAGTGGGAGTTCACTTAGGTTTTTAATTATGTTGAATTAAAATTTGAACTCAATTTGTCATAAACTTAGTCTAAACTATTGCAAATATATGTTGTAGAGATGGCGTCCCCAATCAATTTTAATCAGTTCCTAGAGAAAGAGAAACTTAAGAGCAACGGTAGCAACTTCACCGACTGGTTCCATCATGTGAGGATCTTCCTCTCTGGCGGAAATCCGCTAGGTGACCCTCCTGCAGAAACTGAAACCGATGAAGTAAAAGCTGTTTACGAGACTCGGAAAATTAGGTACTCTCAAGTTCAGTGTGCCATCCTATGCAGTCTGGAATCCGATCTTCAAAAATGTTTTGAGCACCACGATCCTCATGAGTTGATGAAAGAGCTGAAAGCTATTTTTGAGACTCATGCGACCGTGGAATGCTATGAAGCATCGAAACAATTCTTCAGTTGCATGATGGAAGAAGGCAGCTCCGTTAGTGAGCACATGCTCGCCATGACCGGGCATGCGAAGAAACTCAGTGACTTGGGAATAGTGATTCCTAACAGACTGGGGATTAATCGTGTCCTTCAATCACTGCCACCAAGTTACAAGAACTTTGTGATGAACTACAATATGCAGAACATGAACAAGGAGTTACCTGAACTCTTTGGCATGCTAAAAGCTGCTGAGATTGAGATCAAGAAAGAGCACCAAGTGTTGATGGTCAACAAGACCACCAGTTTCAAGAAACAGGGTAAGTCTAAGGGAAAATTCAAGAAGGGTGGCAAGAAAGCTACCACGCCTCCTATGAAACCTAAGAACGGCCCTAAGCCTGATGCTGAGTGTTATTACTGCAAGGAGAAGGGACACTGGAAGCGTAATTGCTCCAAGTATCTGGCTGATCTGAAGAGCGGCCTTGTCAAGAAGAAGAAAGAAGGTATATCTGATATACATGTTATAGATGTTCATTTCACTGGTTCTCGTTCTAGTACCTGGGTATTTGATACTGATTCGGTTGCTCATATTTGTAACTCGAAACAGGAACTAAAGAATAAACGACAACTGCTGAAAGATGAAGTGACGATGCGTGTTGGAAACGGATCCAAGGTCAATGTGATCGCAGTCGGCACACTTCCTCTACATCTACCTTCGGGATTAGTTTTAAGCCTAAATAATTGCTATTATGTACCTGCGTTGAGCATGAACATTATATCTGGATCTTGTTTAATGCAAGACGGTTATTCATTCAAGTCTGAGAATAATGGTTGTTCTATTTTTATGAATAATATCTTTTATGGTCGAGCACCACAAAAGAATGGCTTATTTCTGTTAGATCTCGATAGTAGTGATACGCATATACATAACATTGATGCTAAGCGAATTAAACTTAATGATAATTCTACTTATATGTGGCACTGTCGTCTTGGTCATATTGGAGTGAAACGCATGAAGAAACTCCATACTGATGGATTACTTGAATCACTTGACTTTGAGTCACTTGATAGATGCGAAGCATGTCTAATGGGAAAAATGACAAAGACTCCATTTTCTGGTATAATGGAGCGAGCTACTGACTTATTGGAAATCATACATACCGATGTATGTGGACCAATGAGTGTAGCATCGCGCGGTGGTTATCGTTATGTTCTAACCTTCACAGATGATCTGAGTAGATATGGGTATATCTATTTCATGAAACATAAATCCGAAACTTTTGAGAAGTTTAAGGAATTTCAAAGTGAAGTAGAAAATCAACGTAACAAGAAGATTAAATTTCTACGATCTGATCGTGGAGGTGAATATCTGAGTTATGAGTTTGGCATGCATTTAAAGAAATGCGGAATACTTTCACAATTGACACCGCCGGGAACACCTCAACGTAACGGTGTGTCCGAACGTCGTAATCGAACTCTCTTAGATATGGTTCGTTCTATGATGTCTCTTACTGATTTGCCGTTATCATTTTGGAGTTATGCATTAGAGACAGCCGCATTCACTTTAAATAGAGCACCATCAAAATCCGTAGAAACGACACCGTATGAATTATGGTTTAATAAGAAACCTAAGCTGTCGTTCCTGAAAGTTTGGGGTTGCGAAGCCTATGTAAAGAAGTTACAACCGGACAAGCTAGAACCCAAAGCGGAGAAATGCGTCTTCATAGGATACCCTAAGGAAACTATAGGGTACACTTTCTATCACAGATCCGAAGGAAAAATCTTTGTTGCTAAGAATGGAACCTTTCTTGAGAAAGAATTTCTCACTAAAGAAGTGACTGGAAGAAAAGTAGAACTCGATGAGATTGATGAATCTATACTCGTTGATCAGAGTAGCGCGATGCGAAGTTGAACCTGTACCGCCTACACCGGCAACAGAGGAAGCTAATGATAATGATCATGAAACTTCGAACGAGGAAACTACTGAACCTCGCAGATCGACAAGAGAACGTGCCACTCCTGATTGGTATGATCCTTGTCTAAATGTCATGATTGTGGATAACAATGATGAGGATCCTGCGACGTATGAAGAAGCAATGATGAGCCCAGATTCCAACAAATGGCAAGAAGCCATGAAATCCGAAATGGGATCCATGTATGATAACAAAGTATGGACTTTGGTAGACTTACCTGATAGCCGAAAGGCTGTCGAGAATAAATGGATCTTCAAGAGAAAAACAGATGCTGATGGTAATATTACTGTCTATAAAGCTCGACTTGTCGCAAAGGGTTTCCGACAAATTCAAGGAGTTGACTACGATGAGACTTTCTCACCTGTAGCGAAGCTAAAATCTGTGAGGATTTTGTTAGCAATAGCTGCATTTTTCGATTATGAGATTTGGCAGATGGATGTCAAAACGGCGTTCCTTAATGGAGACATTGAGGAAGAGTTGTATATGGTACAACCCAAAGGTTTTGTCGATCCTAAAAATGCTGACAAAGTATGCAAACTTCAGCATTCAATCTATGGACTGAAGCAAGCATCAAGAAGTTGGAACCGACGCTTTGATAAGGTGATCAAAGACTTCGGGTTTATACGGTGGTCATGGAGAGGCCTGTATTTACAAGAAAGTGAGTGGGAGCTCTGTAGCATTCCTGATATTATATGTAGATGACATATTATTGATCGGGAATGATATAGAACTATTAAGCGAGTTGTTAAGGGTTATTTGAATAATAGTTTTTCAATGAAAGACCTTGGTGAAGCATCATATATATTAGGCATCAAGATTTATAGAGATAGATCAAGACGCCTAATAGGGCTATCACAGAGTACATATCTGGACAAGATTCTAAAGAAGTTTAGAATGGACGAAAGTAAGAAAGGGTTCTTACCTATGTTACTGTGCAAGGTATTGAGTAAGACTCAAGGACCGGCTACGGCAGAAGAAAGAGAAAGGATGAGTAACATCCCCTATGCCTCGGCAGTAGGATCTATCATGTATGCCATGCTATGTACTAGACCGGATATAGCACATGCTGTTAGTTTGACTAGCAGATATCAAAGTGATCCAGGAATGGAACATCGGACAGCGGTCAAGAATATCCCGAAGTACTTGAAAAGAACTAAGGATATGTTTCTTTGTTATGGAGGTGACCAAGAGCTCGTTGTAAACGGTTACACCGATGCAAGTTGGAACAACGATCCCGATGACTCTAAGTCACAATCTGGGTACGTGTTTATATTGAATGGTGCTGCAAAGAAGCTGGGCAAGCTCGAAGCGTGCACGGTGGCGAAGTCTTCAACAGAATCAGAGTACATAGCGGCTTCAGAGGCTTCATCAGAAGCGGTATGGATGAAGAGGTTCATTGTAGAGCTCGGTGTGGTTCCTAGTGCATTGGACCCATTAATCATTTACTGTGATAACATGGGTGCCATCGCCAATGCACAAGAGCCAAGGTCACACAAGAGGCTGAAGCATATCAAGCTGCGTTACCACTCGATTCGCGAGTACATCGAAGATGGAGAAGTAAAGATTTGCAAAGTACACACTGATCTGAATGTAGCAGATCCGTTGACTAAAGCTCTCCCTAGGGCAAAGCATGACCAACACCAGAATGCCATGGGTGTTAGGTATAGTACAATGTAATCTAGATTATTGACTCTAGTGCAAGTGGGAGACTGAAGGAGATATGCCCTAGAGGCAATAATAAAGTGGTTATTATTTATATCTTAATGTTTATGATAAATGTTTATATATCATGCTAGAATTGTATTAACCGAAACATTAGTACATGTGTGATATGTAGACAAACAAGAAGTCCCTAGTATGCCTCTTAAACTAGCTTGTTGATTAATGGATGATTAGTTTCATAATCATGAACATTGGATGTTATTAATAACAAGGTTATGTCATTGTGTGAATGATGTAATGGACACACCCAATTAAGCGTAGCATAAGATCTCGTCATTAAGTTATTTGCTATAAGCTTTTGATACATAGTTACCTAGTCCTTATGACCATGAGATCATGTAAATCACTTATACCGGAAAGGTACTTTGATTACACCAAACACCACTGCGTAAATGGGTGGCTATAAAGGTGGGATTAAGTATCCGGAAAGTATGAGTTGAGGCATATGGATCAACAGTGGGATTTGTCCATCCCGATGACGGATAGATATACTCTGGGCCCTCTCGGTGGAATGTCGTCTAAATGTCTTGCAAGCATATGAATGAGTTCATAAGAGACCATATACCACGGTACGAGTAAAGAGTACTTGTCAGGAGACGAGGTTGAACAAGGTATAGAGTGATACCGAAGATCAAACCTCGGACAAGTAAAATATCGCGAGACAAAGGGAATTGGTAATATATGTGAATGGTTCATTCGATCACTAAAGTCATCGTTGAATATGTGGGAGCCATTATGGATCTCCAGATCCCGCTATTGGTTATTGGTCGGAGTGAGTACTCAACCATGTCCGCATAGTTCACGAACCGTAGGGTGACACACTTAAAGTTGGATGTTGAAATGGTAGTACTTGAATATGGAATGGAGTTCGAATATTTGTTCGGAGTCCCGGATGAGATCCCGGACATCACGAGGAGTTCCGGAATGGTCCGGAGAATAAGATTCATATATAGGATGTCATTTTATGTGAAATAAAATGTCGCGGAAGGTTCTATGGAAGGTTCTAGAAGGTTCTAGAAAAGTCCGGAAGAAACCACCAAGGAAGGTGGAGTCCACATGGGACTCCACCTCCATGGCCGGCCAGCCCTAGATGGGGTGGAGTCCCAAGTGGACTCCACCATAGGGGGCCGGCCACCCCCCACATGGGAGGTGGAAATCCCACCTTTGGGTGGGAGTCCTAGTTGGGCTAGGTTTCCCCCTCTTATGGAAGGTTTTGGTTTCGGGTCTTATTCGAAGACTTGGACACCAACACTTGGGATCCACCTATATAATGAGGGGCCAAGGGAGGGGGCCGGCAACCCCAAGACCACAAGCTGGCCGCCCCCCATAGAGTGGCCGGCCACCCCTCCCAAACCCTAGCCGCCCCCCTCTCCTCCATATTGCCCGCGTAGCTTAGCGAAGCTCCGCCGGACTTCTTCACCGCCACCGACACCACGCCGTCGTGCTGTCGGATTCAAGAGGAGCTACTACTTCCGCTGCCCGCTGGAACGGGGAGGTGGACGTCGTCTTCATCAACAACCGAACGTGTGACCGAGTACGGAGGTGCTGCCCGTTCGTGGCGCCGGAACCGATCGTGATCAAGATCTTCTACGCGCTTTTGCAAGCGGCAAGTGATCGTCTACCGCAGCAACAAGAGCCTCATCTTGTAGGCTTTGGAATCTCTTCAAGGGTGAGACTCGATACCCCCTCGTTGCTACCGTCTTCTAGATTGCATCTTGGCTTGGATTGCGTGTTCGCGGTAGGAAAATTTTTGTTTTCTATGCAACGTTATCCTACAGTGATATCGTCATCATCACGGATAATCTCCTCGACGAGGTATTCTTGTTCTAGGTCTCTTTCCATAGTTTCTGCAAAGACTTAAAAGTTATTCTAATGCTATAAACACAACGAAGCTAGATTCTGCAAAGACTTACAAGTTTCTGCAAAGACTTACAAGTAATTAAGAATAATGCTCAATACATGATCAAAATATTAGAGTTATACATATATATAGGTACTAATTAAGGATAATGCTCAATACATATATAGTTCTTAACTAAGGATCAATAATATAGTGCTGAAAGCAGATAGTGCAGTTACATGCATACATAGATCGGGTTCATGTTTATTTAACCCTAATACATCAATCACTACTACAACCACTCAACCGCGCAGACCGGGTCCTAGAGGGCGCCGACCGGGTCCTGAGCCGCGCTGGGTGTACCCCCAAAGCCACGGAACAACAACGGGAGCATAGCTAACATGAGATCCCTGCATAACGCTCCATCCGGTCCTATACATGTTGTCTAACGCATACATGTAACGGCGAACGTGCTGGTCCTCCGCTTCAATGCGCTGAGCTACCTCCTCCGACGGGGCCGGCTCCCTCTGAAACGAACGTGGCTCATAAGACCTCCACCAGAGAATATCCGGGTCGACGACGGGACCCGGATTCCGCACCAAGGTGCGCGCCCCGGAAGATAACACCTCCCAGTGCCACCCTGGCGGAGCCCAGTCCCGGACTTCCCCCATCTGCTGCATCTCCTCTAAAACTGTCCTAGCTCCAGGACGCGGAGGCCGCGGCATCGTATGCAAACTAAGAAATATAATATTGAATTTGAATAAAGTACTTATGAATATGAATCAAAGTAATTAAATATTTTCTAACACATACTAATATAGTACTGACATATTCCATCTAATTTTTTTCTAACACATCTAAAATAAAGTACTTACATATTCCATCTAACACATACCAATCAACAAAGTACTTACATATTCCATCTAAATTTTTTCTAACACATCTAAATACTAGAATTTCCAAATTTTCCTAACACATCTAAAATTAAACTAACTAACTAAAATGTCCTAAACTAACTAAAATTTCCTAAACTAACTAAAATTTTCCTAATTTTCCTAACACATCCAAATTTTCCTAACACTTCCAAATTTTCCTGACACATCCAAATTTTCCTAACACATCAAATTTTCCTAACACATCCAAATTTTCCTAATTAAACTAACTAAAATTTCCTAAACTAACTAAAATGTCCTAAACTAACTAAAATTTCTAACTAAAATTTCCTAAAAACAAAAACAAAAACAAAAATTGGAGGCAGGGGGTGGCGCGCGCGCCTCACCTCGACTCTGTCGAGCGGCGGCGGGCGGCGGCGCGGGCGGGGCGTCGGAGGAGGAGGCGGCGGGCGGAGGTGGCCGGGCGGAGGGCGCCGGACGGCGGCGGGCGGAGGTGGCCGGGTGCGTGATGCGTGTGGTTGGCACGTCCGTTGGGAACCCCAAGAGGAAGGTGTGATGCGCACAGCGGCAAGTTTCCCTCAGTAAGAAACCAAGGTTTAATCGGACCAGTAGGAGTCAAGAAGCACGTTGAAGGTTGATGGCGGCGAGATGTAGTGCGGCGCAACACCAGTGATTCCGGCGCCAACGTGGAACCTGCACAACACAAGCAAAGTACTTTGCCCCAACGAAACAGTGAGGTTGTCAATCTCACCGGCTTGCTGTAACAAAGAGTTAACCGTATTGTGTGGAAGATGATTGTTTGCAGAAAAACAGAGAAACGATTGGCAGTAGATTGTATTTCAAGAAGAGAATTGGCCCGGGGTCCACAGTTCACTAGAGGTGTCTCTCCCATAAGACGAACAGCATGTTGGGTGAACAAATTACAGTTGGGCAATTGACAAATAAAGAGAGCATGACCATGCACATACATATCATGATGAGTATAGTGAGATTTAATTGGGCATTACGACAAAGTACATAGACCGCCATACAACTGCATATATGCGAAAAAAGTCCACCTTCAAAGTTATCATCCGAACCCCTTCCAGTATTAAGTTGCTAACAACAGACAATTGCATTAAGTATGGTGCGTAATGTAACTAGTGACTACATCCTTGAACATAGCACTAATGTTTTATCCCTAGTGGCAACAGCACAACACAACCTTAGAACTTTCTGTCACACGTCCCGGTGTTAATGCAGGCATGAACCCACTATCGAGCATAAGTACTCCCTCTTGGAGTTACAAGCATCTACTTGGCCAGAGCATCTACTAGTAACGGAGAGCATGCAAGATCATAAACAACACATAGATATAACTTTGATAATCAACATAACAAGTATTCTCTATTCATCGGATCCCAACAAACGCAACATATAGAATTACAGATAGATGATCTTGATCATGTTAGGCAGCTCACAAGATCCGACAATGATAGCACAATGGGGAGAAGACAACCATCTAGCTACTGCTATGGACCCATAGTCCAGGGGTAGACTACTCACACATCACACCGGAGGCGACCATGGCGGCGTAGAGTCCTCCGGGAGATGATTCCCCTCTCCGGCAGGGTGCCGAAGGCGATCTCTGGATCCCCCGAGATGGGATCGGCGGCGGCGGCGTCTCTGGAAGGTTTTCCGTATCGTGGTTCTCGGTACTGGGGTTTTCGTCACGGAGACTTTTTATAGGCGAAAGGGCAGGTCAAGAGGCGGCACGGGGGCCCCACACCACAGGGCCGCGCGGCCAAGGGGGGGGCCGCGCCGCCCTATAGTGTGGCCCCTCCGTGGCCCCTCTTCGTCTCTCCTTCGGACTTCTGGAAGCTTCGTGAGAAAATAGGCCCCTGGGCTTTGATTTCGTCCAATTCCGAGAATATTTCCTTACTAGGATTTCTGAAACCAAAAACAGCAGAAAACAAAGAATCGGCACTTCGGCATCTTGTTAATAGGTTAGTTCCAGAAAATGCACGAATATGACATAAAGTGTGCATAAAACATGTAGATAACATCAATAATGTGGCATGGAACATAAGAAATTATCGATACGTCGGAGACGTATCAGCATCCCCAAGCTTAGTTCTGCTCGTCCCGAGCAGGTAAAACGATAACACAGATAATTTCTGGAGTGACATGCCATCATAATCTTGATCATACTATTTGTAAAGCATATGTAGTGAATGCAGCGATCAAAACAATGTATATGACATGAGTAAACAAGTGAATCATATAGCAAAGACTTTTCATGAATAGCACTTCAAGACAAGCATCAATAAGTCTTGCATAAGAGTTAACTCATAAAGCAATAATTCAAAGTAAAGGTATTGAAGCAACACAAAAGAAGATTAAGTTTCAGCGGTTGCTTTCAACTTGTAACATGTATATCTCATGGATATTGTCAACATAGAGTAATATAATAAGTGCAATAAGCAAGTATGTAGGAATCAATGCATAGTTCACACAAGTGTTTGCTTCTTGAGGTGGAGAGAAATAGGTGAACTGACTCAACATTGAAAGTAAAAGAATGGTCCTCCATAGAGGAAAAGCATCGATTGCTATATTTGTGCTAGAGCTTTGATTTTGAAAACATGAAACAATTTTGTCAACGGTAGTAATAAAGCATATGCATCATGTAAATTATATCTTATAAGTTGCAAGCCTCATGCATAGTGTACCAATAGTGCCCGCACCTTGTCCTAATTAGCTTGGACTACCTGGATTATCACCGCAATACATATGCTTTAACCAAGTATCACAAAGGGGTACCTCTATGCCGCCTGTACAAAGGTCTAAGGAGAAAGCTCGCATTTGGATTTCTCGCTTTTGATTATTCTCAACTTAGACATCCATACCGGGACAACATAGACAACAGATAATGGACTCCTCTTTTAATGCTTTAAGCATTCAACAACAATTAATAATTTTCTCATTTGAGATTTGAGGATTGTTGTCCAAAACTGAAACTTCCACCATGGATCATGGCTTTAGTTAGCGGCCCAATGTTCTTCTCTCACAATATGCATGCTCAAACCATTCAACTCAGTGTAGATCGCCCTTACTTCAGACAAGACGAACATGCATAGCAACTCACATGAAATTCAACCAATGAATAGTTGATGGCGTCCCCAGAAAACATGGTTATCGCACAACAAGCAACTTAATAAGAGATAAAGTGCATAATTACATATTCAATACCACAATAGTTTTTAAGCTATTTGTCCCATGAGCTATATATTGCAAAGGTGAATGATGGAATTTTAAAGGTAGCACTCAAGCAATTTACTTTGGAATGGCGGAAAATACCATGTAGTAGGTAGGTATGGTGGACACAAATGGCATAGTGGTTGGCTCAAGTATTTTGGATGCATGAGAAGTATTCCCTCTCGATACAAGGTTTAGGCTAGCAAGGCTTATTTGAAACAAACACAAGGATGAACCGGTGCAGCAAAACTCACATAAAAGACATATTGAAAACATTATAAGACTCTACACCGTCTTCCTTGTTGTTCAAACTCAATACTAGAAATTATCTAGACCTTAGAGAAACCAAATATGCAGACCAAATTTTAGCATGCTCTATGTATTTCTTCATTAATGGGTGCAAAGCATATGATGCAAGAGCTTAATCATGAGCACAACAATTGCCAAGTATCACATTACCCAAGACATTTATAGCAATTACTACATGTATCATTTTCCAATTCCAACCATATAACAATTTAACGAAGGAGAAACTTCGCCATGAATACTATGAGTAGAAACCAAGGACATACTTGTCCATATGCTACAGCGGAGCGTGTCTCTCTCCCATAAAGTGAATGCTAGGATCCATTTTATTCAAACAAAACAAAAACAAAAACAAACCGACGCTCCAAGAAAAAGCACATAAGATGTGATGGAATAAAAATATAGTTTCAGGGGAGGAACCTGATAATGTTGTCGATGAAGAAGGGGATGCCTTGGGCATCCCCAAGCTTAGACGCTTGAGTCTTCTTGATATATGCAGGGGTGAACCACCGGGTGCATCCCCAAGCTTAGAGCTTTCACTCTCCTTGATCATGTTGCATCATACTCCTCTCTTGATCCTTGAAAACTTCCTCCACACCAAACTCGAAACAACTCATTAGAGGGTTAGTGCACAATATAAATTGACATATTCAGAGGTGACACAATCATTCTTAACACTTCTGGACATTGCATAATGCTACTGGACATTAGTGGATCAAAGAAATTCATCCAACATAGCGAAAGAGGCAATGCGAAATAAAAGGCAGAATCTGTCAAAACAGAACAGTTCGTATTGACGAATTTTAAAATGGCACCAGACTTGCTCAAATGAAAATGCTCAAATTGAATGAAAGTTGCGTACATATCTGAGGATCACACACGTAAATTGGCTTAATTTTCTGAGTTACCTACAGGGAGGTGGACCCAGATTCGTGACAGCAAAGAAATCTGGAACTGTGCAGTAATCCAAATCTAGTACTTACTTTTCTATCAACGGCTTAACTTGGCACAACAAAACTCAAAACTAAGATAAGGAGAGGTTGCTACAGTAGTAAACAACTTCCAAGACACAAAATAAAAACAAAGTACTGTAGGTAAAAACATGGGTTGTCTCCCATAAGCGCTTTTCTTTAACGCCTTTCAGCTAGGCGCAGAAAGTGTGTATCAAGTATTATCAAGAGATGAAGTGTCAACATCATAATTTGTTCTCATAATAGAATCAAAAGGTACCTTCATTCTCTTTCTAGGGAAGTGTTCCATACCTTTCTTGAGAGGAAATTGATATTTTATATTACCTTCCTTCATATCAATGATAGCACCAACAGTTCGAAGAAAAGGTCTTCCCAATATAATGGGACAAGATGCATTGCATTCAATATCCAAGACAACAAAATCAACGGGAACCAGGTTATTGTTAATGGTAATGCGAACATTATCAACTTTACCCAAAGGTTTCTTTGTAGAATGATCAGCAAGATTAACATCCAAATAACAATTTTTCAGCGGTGGCAAGTCAAGCATATTATAAATTTTCTTAGGCATAACAGAAATACTTGCACCAAGATCACATAAAGCATTACAATCAAAATCTTTAACCTTCATCTTAATGATGGGCTCCCAACCATCCTATAACTTTTTAGGAATAGAGGCTTCACGCTCTAGTTTCTCTTCTCTAGCTTTTATGAGAGCATTTGTAATATGATGCGTGAAAGCCAAATTTATAGCACTAGCATTAGGACTTTTAGCAAGTTTTTGCAAGAACTTTATAACTTCAGAGATGTGGCAATCATCAAAATTCAAACCATTATAATCTAAAGCAATGGGATCATCATCCCCAATGTTGGAAAAAATTTCAGCAGCTTTATCACAGGCAGTTTCAGCAGTTTCAGGCAATTTTTCGCGCTTTGCATTCGAAGTGGAAACATTGCTAACACCAATTCTTTTATTAGTATGAGTAGGAGGTGCAGCAACATGTGTAGCATTAGCATTACTAGTGGTGCTAATAGTCCAAACTTTAGCTATATTCTTCTCTTTAGCTAGTTTTTCATTTTCTTCTCTATCCCACCTAGCACGCAGTTCAGCCATTAATCTTATATTCTCATTAATTCTAACTTGAATGGCATTTGCTGTAGTAGTAATTTTATTATGATGATTCTCATTAGGCAAAACTTTTGATTTCAAAAGATCAACATCAGCAACAAGACTATCGACTTTAGAAGCAAGTATATCAATTTTCCCAAGCTTTTCTTCAACAGATTTGTTAAAAGCAGTTTGTGTACTAATAAATTCTTTAAGCATGGCTGCAAGTCCAGGGGTGAACTCCTACTATTGTTGTAAGAATTCCCATAAGAATTACCATAGCCGTTGCCATTATTATAAGGATATGGCCTATAGTTGTTACTAGAATTGTTCCGGTAAGCGTTGTTGTTGAAATTATTATTTTTAATGAAGTTTACATCAACATGTTCTTCTTGTGCAACCAATGAAGCTAATGGAACATTATTAGGATCAATATTAGTCCTATCATTCACAAGCATAGACATAATAGCATCAATCTTATCACTCAAGGAAGAGGTTTCTTCGACAGAATTTACCTTCTTACCTTGTGGAGCTCTTTCCGTGTGCCATTCAGAGTAGTTGATCATCATATTATCAAGAAGCTTTGTTGCTTCACCAAGAGTGATGGACATAAAGGTACCTCCAGCAGCTGAATCCAATAAATTTCGTGAAGAAAAATTTAGTCCTGCATAGAAGGTTTGGATGATCATCCAAGTAGTCAGTCCATGGGTTGGGCAATTTTTAACCAGAGATTTCATTCTTTCCCAAGCTTGAGCAACATGTTCAGTATCTAATTGTTTAAAATTCATTATGCTACTCCTCAAAGATATAATTTTAGCAGGGGGATAATATCTACCAATAAAAGCATCCTTGCATTTAGTCCATGAATCAATACTATTCTTAGGCAGAGATAACAACCAATCTTTAGCTCTTCCTCTTAATGAGAAAGGGAACAATTTTAATTTAATAATATCACCATCTACATCTTTATATTTTTGCATTTCACATAGTTCAACAAAATTATTAAGATGGGCAGCAGCATCATCAGAACTAACACCAGAAAATTGCTCTCGCATGACAAGATTCAGTAAAGCAGGTTTAATTTCAAAGAATTCTGCTGTAGTAGCAGGTGGAGCAATAGGTGTGCATAAGAAATCATTATTATTTGTGGTTGTGAAGTCACACAACTTAGTATTTTCAGCGTTGGCCATTTTAGCAACAGTAAATAAAACAAACTAGATAAAGTAAATGCAAGTAAACTAATTTTTTTGTGTTTTTGATATAGTAAACAAGATAGCAAATAAAGTAAAACTAGCAACTAATTTTTTTGTATTTTGATTTAGTGCAGCAAACAAAGTAGTAAATAAAACTAAGCAAGACAAAAACAAAGTAAAGAGATTGAGAAGTGGAGACTCCCCTTGCAGCGTGTCTTGATCTCCCCGGCAACGGCGCCAGAAATTTGCTTGATGCGTGTGGTTGGCACGTCCGTTGGGAACCCCAAGAGGAAGGTGTGATGCGCACAGCGGCAGGTTTCCCTCAGTAAGAAACCAAGGTTTAATCGGACCAGTAGGAGTCAAGAAGCACGTTGAAGGTTGATGGCGGCGAGATGTAGTGCGGCGCAACACCAGTGATTCCGGCGCCAACGTGGAACCTGCACAACACAAGCAAAGTACTTTGCCCCAACGAAACAGTGAGGTTGTCAATCTCACCGGCTTGCTGTAACAAAGAGTTAACCATATTGTGTGGAAGATGATTGTTTGCAGAAAAACAGTAGAACAGTATTGCAGTAGATTGTATTTCAGTAAAGAGAATTGGACCGGGGTCCACAGTTCACTAGAGGTGTCTCTCCCATAAGACGAACAGCATGTTGGGTGAACAAATTACAGTTGGGCAATTGACAAATAAAGAGAGCATGACCATGCACATACATATCATGATGAGTATAGTGAGATTTAATTGGGCATTACGACAAAGTACATAGACCGCCATCCAACTGCATCTATGCCTAAAAAGTCCACCTTCAGGTTATCATCCGAACCCCTTCCAGTATTAAGTTGCTAACAACAGACAATTGCATTAAGTATGGTGCGTAATGTAACTAGTGACTACATCCTTGAACATAGCACTAATGTTTTATCCCTAGTGGCAACAGCACAACACAACCTTAGAACTTTCTCACTTTGTCCCGGTGTTAATGCGGCATGAACCCACTATCGAGCATAAGTACTCCCTCTTGGAGTTACAAGCATCTACTTGGCCAGAGCATCTACTAGTAACGGAGAGCATGCAAGATCATAAACAACACATAGATATAACTTTGATAATCAACATAACAAGTATTCTCTATTCATCGAATCCCAACAAACGCAACATATAGAATTACAGATAGATGATCTTGATCATGTTAGGCAGCTCACAAGATCCGACAATGATAGCACAATGGGGAGAAGACAACCATCTAGCTACTGCTATGGACCCATAGTCCAGGGGTAGACTACTCACACATCACACCGGAGGCGACCATGGCGGCGTAGAGTCCTCCAGGAGATGATTCCCCTCTCCGGCAGGGTGCCGGAGGCGATCTCTGGATCCCCGAGATGGGATCGGCGGCGGCGTCTCTGGAAGGTTTTCCGTATCGTGGTTCTCGATCGGGGTTTCGTCACGGAGACTTTTTATAGGCGAAAGGGCAGGTCAAGAGGCGGCACGGGGGCCCCACACCACAGGGCCGCGCGGCCAAGGGGGCCGCGCCGCCCTATAGTGTGGCCCCTCCGTGGCCCCTCTTCGTCTCTCCTTCGGACTTCCGGAAGCTTCGTGAGAAAATAGGCCCCCGGGCTTTGATTTCGTTCAATTCCGAGAATATTTCCTTACTAGGATTTCTGAAACCAAAAACAGCAGAACAAAGAATCGGCACGTCGGCATCTTGTTAATAGGATAGGTCCAGAAAATGCACGAATATGACATAAAGTGTGCATAAAACATGTAGATAACATCAATAATGTGGCATGGAACATAAGAAATTATCGATACGTCGGAGACGTATCAGTGCGCGGCGGCGCGGGCTGCGCACGGACGAGGAGGAGGCGGTGGCGCGCACAGGCGGTGAGGGCGCGGGAGGAGGCGGCGGCGGACGGACGCGGAGGCGAAGCGGCGGCGCGGACGGTGGCGGCGCGCGCAGCGGCGGGCGGGGACTTTTTTTGGCAGAGTTTCCCCTCCAAACTGCTCCTCGCGCGAATGGAGAAGAAGGGTGGGCGCGCCCGATTTATATCGGGGACCTTTTGCACCGGTTCGTGGCTGGAACCGGTGCAAAAGACTCTTTTGCACCGGTTCCAGCCACGAACCGGTGCAAAAGGTCCCCAGTTGGACCGAAATTTTTGCTGCTAGTTTGTTTATCTTCCCGCCTTTTTTATCTGTTTCACGCGGGATCGAGTTCCCGCCACGACGCTGCGCGGGTTTCCGCCACGAAGCCGCGCGGGATATGTTCCCGCCACGACGCCGCGCTGGACATTTTCCTGCCACGACGCCGCGCGGGATATGTTCCCGCCACGACGCCGCGCGGGACATTTTCCCGCCACGACACCGCGCGGGATATTTTCCCGCCACGACGCGCAGCGCGGAGATTTCCCGCCTAAACACCCTTTATAAATAGTACGCCCCCGTCTCTCCCATTTCACTCATCACCAAACCCTAGCCCATTGCACAATGCCCCCAAAGCCGCACCCGCCGCCGGTGGAGGTGGACCCGCAGCTCGCGGAGATAGAGGAGTGGGAGGAGCTGCTGCGGCAAGAGGCGGCAACCAGGAGGGCAGCAGCGGATGAGGTGGACCCGCAGCTCGCAGAGATAGAGGAGTGGGAGGAGGCGGCGCTAGCGGCTACCATAGAAGCATTTGAGAGGCAGAGTCTCCAGGAGCTGCATAAGCGGCCGCGTGTGACGGATCTGGATAGTGGAGAGATGCATAAGCGTCATCGTGAGGAGGAGCTGCGGCAGGAGGCGGCAGCCAGGAGGGCAGCAACAGATGCGCGGAAGAACTAGTAGAAGTTGTTATTTTAGTTTAAATTTAGTTAATGTTGAATTTCAATAAAGCAGTGTTGTCGTTGTTTTAGTTTAAGTTTAGTTAACGTATCTTGTTAAATTTCAATAAAGTCGTTGTCGTTTTATCCCGGTTAATGGCTGGAACCGGTGCTAAAGACGGTTGATTAGTTTATATACCCCTTTTATCCCGATTCTTGCTTGGAACCGGTGATAAAGATGGTGGATTAGTTTATATATCCTTTTATCTCGGTTCTGGTGGAACCGGTGCTAAAGATGGGGGGCCAAATCTGGGGGAGGCTTATCTGTTATTTGCCTTATCTGGGGTGGTTTCATCTGGGGGGAGGGGATTATCTGGAGGCACACACCGTTATATATAGCCCCTCCGGGGAGAGTAGAGAGAACAAAGAGAGAAGATGCAACGACCAAGAAGGAAAGAGCCTCTCCGGCGAAGTTTCTCGAAGATGTCTTAGATGGCTGGCCGTCTTAGACATCTTCGGAAACTTCGCCCGAGAACTCTTCCCGCAAGCTGCTACTATACACCCAACAAACAGTAGCTCAGGGTAAGGAGGGGAGAGCATAGAGAGCTTCCAGGGAGCTGGTATATAACCCGACGACGGCGACCTCGAAGGAAAGAGCCTCTCCGGCGGAGTTTCTCGAAGATGTCTTAGATGGACGGCCGTCTTAGACATCTTCGGAAGCTCCGCCCGAGTAACTCTACCCGCAAGTCCCGCTCGGAAGCTGCTAGTATACACCCAACAACCAGTAGCTGAGGATAAATTTCCAAACATGTGTATCTAGAAAAATAATAAACTTGGATAATTGCATTTAGTTCCAACGACCAATGTTACTGATACATATCACAACAAACGCTTCACAATATGAGCTCAAGGTACAGGATAATAATTAATACATTATGATCGCTTCGACCGTAACCATGGAGTATCTTCAGCATTTAACGCGATGGTTGGATCAATGTTCACTGTGAAGGGCGGAATTTCAGCAAACTTATTATAATCTTCTGACATGTCTGTCTTGTCCTCGACTCCCACGATGGTTCTTTTCCCTGAAAGAACTATGTGACGCTTTGGCTCATCGGATGAGCTCGTTTCCTTATGTTTTCTTTTCTTCGGTCTAGAGGACATGTCCTTCACATAGAAAACCTGAGCCACATCATTGGCTAGGACGAATGGTTCGTCTCTGTAACCAAGATTGTTGAGATCCACTGTTGTCATTCCGTACAGCTGGTCTACCTTTAGCCCTTTTCCATCCAGCTTGAACCATTTGCACCGAAATAAAGGGACCTTAAAAGAAGGTCCATAGTCAAGTTCCCATATCTCCTCTATGTAACCATAATATGTGTCCTTTTTCCCACTGCTAGTGTTTGTTGCATCAATGCGGACACCACTGTTTTGGTTGGTGCTCTTTTTATCTTGGGCGAACGTGTAGAAGGTATTTCCATTTATCTCGTACCCCTGGAAAGTCACTATAGTCGAAGATGGTGACCCGGCCAACATGTACAGCTGATCTACAATATCGTTGTTATTAATGAGATGTTCTCGGAGCCAACCGCCGAATGTCTGCATATGTTTATGCATAATCCAGTCTTCAGACTGCCCCAGATGTTCGGAGCGTACAATATTCTTGTGATCAGTGATATACGGGGCCACCAATGTGGAACTTGTAGGATAACGTTGCATAGAAAACAAAAAATTTCCTACGGCGAACACGCAATCCAAGCCAAGATGCAATCTAGAAGACGGTAGCAACGAGGGGGTATCGAGTCTCACCCTTGAAGAGATTCCAAAGCCTACAAGATGAGGCTCTTGTTGCTGCAGTAGACGATCACTTGCCGCTTGCAAAAGCGCGTAGAAGATCTTGATCACGATCGGTTCCGGCGCCACGAACGGGCAGCACCTCCGTACTCGGTCACACGTTCGGTTGTTGATGAAGACGACGTCCACCTCCCCGTTCCAGCGGGCAGCGGAAGTAGTAGCTCCTCTTGAATCCGACAGCACGACGGCGTGGTGTCGGTGGCGGTGAAGAAGTCCGGCGGAGCTTCGCTAAGCTACGCGGGAGATATGGAGGAGAAGGGGGCGGCTAGGGTTTGGGAGGGGGTGGCCGGCCACTCAAGGGGGGCGGCCAGCTTGTGGTCTTGGGGTGGCCGGCCCCCTCCCTTGGCCCCTCATTATATAGGTGGATCCCCAAGTGTTGGTGTCCAAGTCTTCGAATAAGACCCGAACCAAAAACCTTCCATAAGAGGGGAAACCTAGCCCAACTAGGACTCCCACCAAAAGGTGGGATTTCTACCTCCCATGTGGGGGGTGGCCGGCCCCCTATGGAGGAGTCCACTTGGGACTCCTCCCCATCTAGGGCTGGCCGGCCATGGAGGTGGAGTCCCATGTGGACTCCACCTTCCTTGGTGGTTTCTTCCGGACTTTTCTAGAACCTTCTAGAACCTTCCATAGAACCTTCCGCGACATTTTATTTCACATAAAATGACATCCTATATATGAATCTTATTCTCCGGACCATTCCGGAACTCCTCGTGATGTCCGGGATCTCATCCGGGACTCCGAACAAATATTCGAACTCCATTCCATATTCAAGTACTACCATTTCAACATCCAACTTTAAGTGTGTCACCCTACGGTTCGAGAACTATGCGGACATGGTTGAGTACTCACTCCGACCAATAACCAATAGCGGGATCTGGAGATCCATAATGGCTCCCACATATTCAACGATGACTTTAGTGATCGAATGAACCATTCACATATATTACCAATTCCCTTTGTCTCGCGATATTTTACTTGTCCGAGGTTTGATCTTCGGTATCACTCTATACCTTGTTCAACCTCGTCTCCCGACAAGTACTCTTTACTAAATGCGTGGTATGTGGTCTCTTATGAACTCATTCATATGCTTGCAAGACATTAGACGACATTCCACCGAGAGGGCCCAGAGTATATCTATCCGTCATCGGGATGGACAAATCCCACTTTGTTGATCCATATGCCTCAACTCATACTTTCCGGATACTTAATCCCACCTTTATAGCCACCCATTTACGCAGTGGTGTTTGGTGTAATCAAAGTACCTTTCCGGTATAAGTGATTTACATGATCTCATGGTCATAAGGACTAGGTAACTATGTATCGAAAGCTTATAGCAAATAACTTAATGACGAGATCTTATGCTACGCTTAATTGGGTGTGTCCATTACATCATTCACACAATGACATAACCTTGTTATTAATAACATCCAATGTTCATGATTATGAAACTAATCATCCATTAATCAACAAGCTAGTTTAAGAGGCATACTAGGGACTTCTTGTTTGTCTACATATCACACATGTACTAATGTTTCGGTTAATACAATTCTAGCATGATATATAAACATTTATCATAAACATAAAGATATAAATAATAACCACTTTATTATTGCCTCTAGGGCATATCTCCTTCAGTCTCCCACTTGCACTAGAGTCAATAATCTAGATTACATTGTAATATACCTAACACCCATGGCATTCTAGTGTTGGTCATGCTTTGCCCTAGGGAGAGCTTTAGTCAACGGATCTGCTACATTCAGATCAGTGTGTACTTTGCAAATCTTTACTTCTCCATCTTCGATGTACTCGCGAATCGAGTGGTAACGCAGCTTGATATGCTTCAGCCTCTTGTGTGACCTTGGCTCTTGTGCATTGGCGATGGCACCCATGTTATCACAAAGAAATGATTAATGGGTCCAATGCACTAGGAACCACACCGAGCTCTACAATGAACCTCTTCATCCATACCACTTCTGATGAAGCCTCTGAAGCTGTTATGTACTCTGATTCTATTGAAGACTTCGCCACCGTGTACTGCTTCGAGCTTGCCCAGCTTACTGCAGCACCATTCAATATAAACACGTACCTGCATTGTGACTTAGAGTCATCAGGATCAGTGTTCCAACTTGCATCGGTGTAACCGTTTACAACGAGCTCTTGGTCACCTCCATAACAAAGAAACATATCCTTAGTTCTTTTCAAGTACTTCAGGATATTCTTGACCGCTGTCCAGTGTTCTATTCCTGGATCACTTTGATATCTGCTAGTCAAACTAACAGCATGTGCTATATCCGGTCTAGTACATAGCATGGCATACATGATAGATCCTATCGCGAGGCATAGGGGATAATACTCATCCTTTCTCTTTCTTCTGCCGTAGCCGGTCCTTGAGTCTTACTCAATACCTTGCACAGTAACATAGGTAAGAACCCTTTCTTACTTTCGTCCATTCTAAACTTCTTTAGAATCTTGTCCAGATATGTACTCTGTGATAGCCCTATTAGGCGTCTTGATCTATCTCTATAAATCTTGATGCCTAATATATATGATGCTTCACCAAGGTCTTTCATTGAAAAACTATTATTCAAATAACCTTTAACACTGCTTAATAGTTCTATATCATTCCCGATCAATAATATGTCATCTACATATAATATCAGGAATGCTCTGAGCTCCCAGTCACTTTCGTGTCAAGACGGGCCTCTCCATGACCCGTATAAACCCGAAGTCTTTGATCACCTTATCAAAGCGTCGGTTCCAACTTCTTGATGCTTGCTTCAGTCCATAGATTGAACGCTGAAGTTTGCATACTTTGTCGACATTTTTAGGATCGACAAAACCTTTGGGTTGTACCATATACAACTCTTCCTCAATGTCTCCATTAAGGAACGCCGTTTTGACATCCATCTGCCAAATCTCATAATCGAAAAATGCAGCTATTGCTAACAAAATCCTCACAGATTTTAGCTTCGCTACAGGTGAGAAAGTCTCATCGTAGTCAACTCCTTGAATTTGTCGGAAACCCTTTGCGACAAGTCGAGCTTTATAGACAGTAATATTACCATCTGCATCTGTTTTTCTCTTGAAGATCCATTTATTCTCGACAGCCTTTCGGCTATCAGGTAAGTCTACCAAAGTCCATACTTTGTTATCATACATGGATCCCATTTCGGATTTCATGGCTTCTTGCCAGTTGTTGGAATACGGGCTCATCATCGCTTCTTCATACGTCGCGGGGTCCTCATCATTGTTATCCACAATCATGACATTTAGACAAGGATCATACCAATCAGGAGTGGCACGTTCCCTTGTCGATCTGCGAGGTTCGATAGTTTCCTCGTTCGAAGTTTCATGATCATTATCATTAGCTTCCTCTCGTTGCCGGTGTAGGCGGTACAGTATAACTTCCAGATCTTGCGCTACTCGATCAATGAGTATAGATTCATCAATCTCATCGAGTTCTACTTTTCTCCAGTCACTTCTTTAGTGAGAAATTCTTTCTCAAGAAAGGTTCCGTTCTTAGCAACAAAGATTTTGCCTTCGGATCTGTGATAGAAAGTGTACCCTATAGTTTCCTTAGGGTATCCTATGAAGACGCATTTCTCCGCTTTGGGTTCTAGCTTGTCCGGTTGTAACTTCTTTACATAGGCTTCGCAACCCCAAACTTTCAGAACGATGACTTAGGTTTCTTGTTAAACCATAATTCATACGGTGTCATTTCTACGGATTTTGATGGTGCTCTATTTAAAGTGAATGCGGCTGTCTCTAATGCATAACTCCAAAATGATAACGGCAAATCAGTAAGAGACATCATACTACGAACCATATCTAAGAGAGTTCGATTACGACGTTCGGACACACCGTTTCGTTGAGGTGTGCCCGGCGGTGTCAATTGTGAAAGTATTCCGCATTTCTTTAAATGCATGCCAAACTCATAACTCAGATATTCACCTCCACGATCAGATCGTAGAAATTTAATCTTCTTGTTACGTTGATTTTCTACTTCACTTTGAAATTCCTTAAACTTCTCGAAAGTTTCGGATTTATGTTTCATGAAATAGATATACCCATATCTACTCAGATCATCTGTGAAGGTTAGAACATAACGATAACCACCGCGCGATGCTACGCTCATTGGTCCACACACATCGGTATGTATGATTTCCAATAAGTCAGTAGCTCGCTCCATCATACCAGAAAATGGAGTCTTTGTCATTTTTCCCATTAGACATGCTTCGCATCTATCAAGTGACTCAAAGTCAAGTGATTCAAGTAATCCATCAGTATGGAGTTTCTTCATGCGTTTCACTCCAATATGACCAAGGCAGCAGTGCCACATATAAGTAGAATTATCATTAAGTTTAATTCGTTTAGCATCAATGTTATGTATATGCGTATCACTACTATCGAGATCTAACAGAAATAAGCCATTCTTTTGTGGTGCTCGACCATAAAAGATATTATTCATAAAAATAGAACAACCATTATTCTCAAACTTGAATGAATAACCGTCTTGCATTAAACAAGATCCAGATATAATGTTCATGCTCAACGCAGGTACATAATAGCAATTATTTAGGCTTAAAACTAATCCCGAAGGTAGATGTAGAGGAAGTGTGCCGACTGCGATCACATTGACCTTGGATCCGTTTCCAACGCGCATCGTCACTTCATCTTTCAGCAGTTGTCGTTTATTCTTTAGTTCCTGTTTCGAGTTACAAATATGAGCAACCGAACCAGTATCAAATACCCAGGTACTAGAACGAGAACCAGTGAAATGAACATCTATAACATGTATATCAGATATACCTTCTTTCTTCTTCTTGACAAGGCCGCTCTTCAGATCAGCCAGATACTTGGAGCAATTACGCTTCCAGTGTCCCTTCTCCTTGCAGTAATAGCACTCAGCATCAGGCTTAGGGCCGTTCTTAGGTTTCATAGGAGGCGTGGCAGCTTTCTTGCCACCCTTCTTGAATTTTCCCTTAGACTTGCCCTGTTTCTTGAAACTGGTGGTCTTGTTGACCATCAACACTTGGTGCTCTTTCTTGATCTCAATCTCAGCAGCTTTTAGCATGCCAAAGAGTTCAGGTAACTCCTTGTTCATGTTCTGCATATTGTAGTTCATCACAAAGTTCTTGTAACTTGGTGGCAGTGATTGAAGGACACGATTAATCCCCAGTCTGTTAGGAATCACTATTCCCAAGTCACTGAGTTTCTTCGCATTCCCGGTCATGGCGAGCATGTGCTCACTAACGGAGCTGCCTTCTGTTGGATAACGTTGCATAGAAAACAAAAATTTTCCTACCGCGAACACGCAATCCAAGCCAAGATGCAATCTAGAAGACGGTAGCAACGAGGGGATGATCAAGACTAACCCTTGAAGAGATTCCAAAGCCTATAAGAGTAGGCTCTTATTGCTGCGGTAGACGATCACTTGCCGCTTGCAAAAGCGCGTAGAAGATCTTGATCACGATCGCTTCCGGCGCCACGAACGGGCAGCACCTCCGTACTCGGTCACACGTTCGGTTGTTGATGAAGACGACGTCCACCTCCCCGTTCCAGCGGGCAGCGGAAGTAGTAGCTCCTCTTGAATCCGACAGCACGACGGCGTGGTGTCGGTGGTGGTGGAGAAATCCGGCGGAGCTTCGCTTAAGCGTGCGGGATGTGGTGGAGGAGAGAGACCGCTAGGGTTTGGGGAGAGAGAGGGGTTGGGCGCCGGCCCTCTAAGGGGTGCGGCCAAGGCTGAGGCCTGAAGTGGTCAGCCCCCTCTCTATGCCCCTCATTGTATAGGTGGAAGCCCCAAGAGTTCTAGTCCAAGTCTTCGAATAAGACCCCAACACTAAAACCTCCCATATGTAGGAAAACCTACCCAAGGTGGGAATCCCACTTGGGGTGGGATTCCCCCCTTCCATGAGGGGGGTTGGCCGGCCACCCTAGGGGAGTCCATCTTGGACTCCTCCCCTTTAGGGTTGGCTGGCCATGCAAGGTGGAGTCCCTTCGGGACTCTACTTTCCATGGTGATTTCTTCCGGACTTTTCTAGAACCTTCTAGAACCTGCCATAAATGCACCGGATCATTTCCAAACTTGGAATATGACTTCCTATATATGAATCTTATTCTCCGGACCATTCCGGAACTCCTCGTGATGTCCGGGATCTCATCCGGGACTCCGAACAAATATTCGAACTCCATTCCTTATTCAAGTTCTACCATTTCAACATCCAACTTTAAGTGTGTCACCCTACGGTTCGTGAACTATGCGGACATGGTTGAGTACTCACTCCGACCAATAACCAATAGCGGGATCTGGAGATCCATAATGGCTCCCACATATTCAACGATGACTTTAGTGATCGAATGAACCATTCACATACAATACCAATTCCCTTTGTCACGCGATATTTTACTTGTCCGAGGTTTGATCTTCGGTATCACTCTATACCTTGTTCAACCTCGTCTCCTGACAAGTACTCTTTACTCGTACCGTGGTATGTGGTCTCTTATGAACTCATTCATATGCTTGCAAGACATTAGACGACATTCCACCGAGAGGGCCCAGAGTATATCTATCCGTCATCGGGATGGACAAATCCCACTGTTGATCCATATGCCTCAACTCATACTTTACGGATACTTAATCCCACCTTTATAGCCACCCATTTACGCAGTGGTGTTTGGTGTAATCAAAGTACCTTTCCGGTATAAGTGATTTACATGATCTCATGGTCATAAGGACTAGGTAACTATGTATCGAAAGCTTATAGCAAATAACTTAATGACGAGATCTTATGCTACGCTTAATTGGGTGTGTCCATTACATCATTCATATAATGATATAACCTTGTTATTAATAACATCCAATGTTCATGATTATGAAACTAATCATCCATTAATCAACAAGCTAGTTTAAGAGGCATACTAGGGACTTCTTGTTGTCTACATATCACACATGTACTAATGTTTCGGTTAATACAATTATAGCATGATATATAAACATTTATCATAAACATAAAGATATAAATAATAACCACTTTATTATTGCCTCTAGGGCATATCTCCTTCAGTCTCCCACTTGCACTAGAGTCAATAATCTAGTTTACATTTGTAAAGATATAACACCTTGGCCTTCCGGTGCTTTATCATGTTTTCTCACGGGAGAGGTTTTAGTCAACGGATCTGACATGCTCAGAACCGTATGTATTTTGTAATTCATTTGCGTCTCAACGCGTCACTCATTTCCAAATGAGTCGGCATTTAATATGTTTGGTCTTCTGGTGGAACCTTAATTCCGCGGTCTGAAATATGTCACTAACATTGTCACACACAATATAGCTTCAAAGTTCTGACTCTGTCAGAACTACACCAAGTTCTCAAAGAACCTCTTGACTTAACATCCTTTGTCATTGTCAAAACAATGACATACTCTGCCTTCTTTTGTAGAATCCGTCACAATATTTAGAACTCTTCTAAATCTAGCATAGACTACTTCTAGCTCATTGTGCTACCTTTTAAACAATACTTAGTCTAATTTGAGATTGAAATTATATTTTATATGTGACAAAACCAATATCGGTGTAACACCTTACAGCGATTTGTTTGTCATTTCTTCATACAAATATATATATATATCCTTAGTTCTTCTAAAGTACTCAAGGATATTCTTACTGTTGTCCAATGATCATCATATGAATCATTCTGGTATATGCTCATAACACTTTATAGCACATAATATCTGATTGTGTACATATTATTCGTGATCTAAAATCACTCATGTGTTTTTACTCATCGAGTGTCAGACACACTCAAGTCTTGTTAATCCTTCACATGACAAGAACATTTTCTTAATATTTCTATATTGAACTACTTCAATATCCATTCTATGTACTTTGACTTAAACTTATTATGTGTTTCAATCTATCTTCATAGATCTTGACACTAGATATGTTTCAGTCCATATCCTTTCATTGAAATTAATTTCTCAATGAAACCTTTTAATCAAGTATATAATTACATCATTTATAACCAACTATATGTCACCTACATAAAGTATTATAAATATGTCTTAGCGCTCCCACTTAATTTCTTGCAAATGCAAGCCTCTTCATCGTTTCTGATGAAATCAAAAAACTCTTTGACTATTTCATCTGGTGAAGATTCTAACTCCGTGATACTTACTTCATCCAATTGAAGTTCGTATACTTATCTAGTATTCCACGGACCAGCAAAACTCTTGGTTGGATCTTGTATACACCTTTAATACACACTTCTGATAAGTAATGTATTTTGCCATCCTACTAACATATCTCATAAAAGAAATATGTAGTGATTACTAGAATAATCCACATAGACTATAAGCATTGCTACGGAAGATCTAATCTTGTTGTAGTCAACTATTTGAACTTTGTCGTAAACAACTTTTTGACAAGTCAAGCTTCTTCAAGGATATTTCATCCAAGTCCATCAATTTTATAGATCCATTTACTTTCAAAAAGTATTCATCTATCTTGGATTTCATGGCGTATAGCCATTTTAACGGAGTCAGGGCCCATCATAGCTTCTTTGTTTGTAGTTGGTTTATCATTGTTCATAATCAATCCTTTGTCCACAAATCATTTATTTGATCACAAAGTAAACCATACCTACAAGGTTCAATATGTACTTCGATTTCCATGGCTAAAACACTTTGTAGTCATGGGAGCCATGATCGTCGTGGTCGCTTCCGGAATCAATTTCCGATGCTTTGCGCTACACCGATCATTATGCTCAGGTTCATAAACCTTATCAAATTATATTGTCCTCCCACTCAAATACTTCACTAGAAACAATTTCTTGGAAATAAGAAACATTGACAAACACTTTTGTCTTTGTCTACATAGTGGGAAGAATTCCCAATCAATTCTCTGGGATAACCAACAAAGACATTCATCCGATTTTGGTTGTAAACTTATTTACTTATGCTATGCATACCAAAATTTTAAGAAAAGACTATTAGGATTCATACCCATACCATAACTCGTATGGTGTCATTTCAACGGATCATGATGATGCTCTATTAAGTGTAAAAGCGGTAGTCACTAAAGCATAATCCACAAAAATATAATGGCGTCATAATATTTTATCTCATCATTAATCCAACAAGGTTTGGATACATCTCTCGGATACTTCATCATCACTATGATACTCCAAGAAACGTGAGTTGTAGAACAATTTCATAACTCTCTTAGATGTTCGCTAAAACTCGTAACTCAAATATTTCCACCATGATCCAATCATAGATATTTGACTTTTCTATTACGATGATTTCCACTTCATGCTGAAATTTATTTGAATCCATTCAAAATGTTTCAAACTTTTCCTTATTGAATATATCCACATATATACTCAATTCATTGTTTTGAAAGTTTTCATGGAGTAGAAGAATCTCCCGCACACAACTATGCCCAGTGAACCACATACATCATCATGTATTTTTCACTAAGTTAGTTGCCCGTTCAACTTTTGGCCTATGAACGGTATTTTAATCACTCTCTTTAGAAAAGATTTGCAAGCGCCAAATGATTCAAAAATCAAATGACTCCAAAAATCCATTTGCATGGAGTTCCTTTATGCGTTCCTTTCTAACATGACCTAAATGGCGGTTCCACAAATAAGTGGAATTCAAATCATTTGCCTTATGGCATTTTAGCGTCAGTGTTATGTATGTGTGTTTCACCATTAAGATTTATAATAACTTATCCATCGTACATGGAGTAATGTCATAATTTAAACAACTCATTGTTTTTATTTGACCAGAGCAAAATAACAATTTATTAAGCTCTTTATTATAAATTCTAAGGGCTAGATAGAATGCCAATGACGAACATAATAACACTTTATTTTTGTTCCTGACGTGCATTCCTATCATATTCCTTGTCAGTCACTTAGGCCATTGTATTCTTGTATTGCGTTGTTTTGTATGACACTTCATACCAACCAATATAGTACTAATACCCAAGAATTTCATAGTGTGAGTTAACTAGGAATACAACCATAACATGTATATCATTTATATACACTTGAGCTAGACTTTCTAGTCTTCTCTTTTCTTTTTGCCAAAATATCTTTTGCAGTTTCTCTTTTAGCTTTCCTCATTATTCAGAAAAACACTTCAACATCATTAACTTCTAGGTTTGTTGGTCAAATACCAATAACCTTGAGGTTCTTACTTTGAAGTTGATCATCATATGACAAGTGTTCCAGATTTCACTATTAGTAACTTTGTAATATGATGAACAATTTCACTCATAATTTTATCCATCATATCATGACGACTTTCCGAGACCATGTCTGTACATGCTAGGCTCGTAAAGTTTTAACCTTGGTATTTGCATGTGCAAATCTAGCTTGCATCCGCTGTATGCACACGTAGAATCTATCTCACCCGATCATCACGTGATGCTTTGAAACGACGAGTTTTAGTAACGGTGCATATTAAGGATGGTCACTTCATGGATGTGCGAATATCCGTAGTGCCCCAATAGTTGGAGGATTGTGACGCCTTGCGTCTTCAACCTTCGTACATTCCCATAAAACTTATGAGTTCATGTAGTCTCACCAAATTATATTCTATCATCTTGCAATAAGGTCTTAGATATCACATATATCTCATACCTTGATTATTTCTGAAAACTAAATTTTCAGCTCCTTACTTTTCAAACAGATTTGAACTTCAAGTTTCACGGAGACAAGATAACTTTAGGTACTAATTGAAATCACAGCTCTTTGAATCAACAATGTGAGGTTTACTAAAAGTTTGCAATAGGACTTAATCAATTCTTGATTCATTAACAATACGGTACCAAACCGTAAAGTTTCTTATCAGATTTTAACAGTATTTCTATCTCACTAACAAGACTAGCGCATGGTAGAATATGGATGCCAATACTACAAAATTAATTCAAAATACTACTCAGACTATGTTTATGATAATTAGTTCATATTTTAATCTAATTACTAATGAACTCCCACTTAATACAACATCCCTCATAGTTGTTAAGTGGTACACGATCCAAATTCACTACACCAAAAACCGATCATCACGTGAGATGATGTAGCTTCAATGGTGAACATCTACATGTTGATCATATCATCCATATGACTCGTGTTCAACCTTTCGGTTTCCGTTGTCCCGAGGCCATGTCTGTACATGCTAGGCTCGTCAAGCAAACCCAAGTATTCCGCGTGTGCAACATGGCTTACACCCGTTGTATGTGAATCGTTGAATCTATCACATCCGATCATCACGAGATGCTTCGAAACGACGAACTGTTACAACGGTGCATACGAGGGAAGAACACTTTATTATCTTGATATTAATGTGAGGGATCATCTTATAATGCTACCGTCGCGATCTAAGCAAAATAAGATGCATAAAAGGATTAACATCACATGCAGTTCATATGTGATATGATATGGCCCTTTTGTCTTTGCGCCTTCGATCTTCATCTCCAAAGCACGGACATGATCTCCATCATCAACGAGCATGATCTCCATCATTGTCGGCGTAGCGTCAAGGTTCATGGCGCCGTCTTCATGGTTGTTCACCTCATGTAGCAACTATTACAACTACTTTGAAATACTACTCAACATGAAAATTAAAGACAACCATAAGGCTCCTGCCGGTTGCCATAATACAATAATGATCATCTCATACATATTCATCATCATATTATGGCCATATCACATCACCAAACCCTGCAAAAACAAGTTAGACGCCTCTAATTTGGTTTGCATATTTTACGTGGTTTAGGGTTTTCGAGAGAGATCTAATCTACCTACGAACATGAACCACAACGGTGATACTAATGTTGTCAATAGAAGAGTAAATTGAATCTTTACTATAGTAGGAGAGACAGACACCCGCAAAGCCTCTTATGCAATACAAGTTGCATGTCGAACGAGGAACAAGTCTCATGAACGCGGTCATGTAAAGTTAGTCCGAGCCGCTTCATCCCACTATGCCACAAAGATGCAAAGTACTCAAACTAAAGATAACAAGAGCATCAACGCCCACAAAACCATTGTGTTCTACTCGTGCAACCATCTATGCATAGACACGGCTCTGATACCACTGTTGGATAACGTTGCATAGAAAACAAAAATTTTCCTACCGCGAACACGCAATCCAAGCCAAGATGCAATCTAGAAGACGGTAGCAACGAGGGGATGATCAAGACTAACCCTTGAAGAGATTCCAAAGCCTATAAGAGTAGGCTCTTATTGCTGCGGTAGACGATCACTTGCCGCTTGCAAAAGCGCGTAGAAGATCTTGATCACGATCGCTTCCGGCGCCACGAACGGGCAGCAGCTCCGTACTCGGTCACACGTTCGGTTGTTGATGAAGACGACGTCCACCTCCCCGTTCCAGCGGGCAGCGGAAGTAGTAGCTCCTCTTGAATCCGACAGCACGACGGCGTGGTGTCGGTGGTGGTGGAGAAATCCGGCGGAGCTTCGCTTAAGCGTGCGGGATGTGGTGGAGGAGAGAGACCGCTAGGGTTTGGGGAGAGAGAGGGGTTGGGCGCCGGCCCTCTAAGGGGTGCGGCCAAGGCTGAGGCCTGAAGTGGTCAGCCCCCTCTCTATGCCCCTCATTGTATAGGTGGAAGCCCCAAGAGTTCTAGTCCAAGTCTTCGAATAAGACCCCAACACTAAAACCTCCCATATGTAGGAAAACCTACCCAAGGTGGGAATCCCACTTGGGGTGGGATTCCCCCCTTCCATGAGGGGGGTTGGCCGGCCACCCTAGAGGAGTCCATCTTGGACTCCTCCCCTTTAGGGTTGGCTGGCCATGCAAGGTGGAGTCCCTTCGGGACTCTACTTTCCATGGTGATTTCTTCCGGACTTTTCTAGAACCTTCTAGAACCTACCATAAATGCACCGGATCATTTCCAAACTTGGAATATGACTTCCTATATATGAATCTTATTCTCCGGACCATTCCGGAACTCCTCATGATGTCCGGGATCTCATCCGGGACTCCGAACAAATATTCGAACTCCATTCCTTATTCAAGTTCTACCATTTCAACATCCAACTTTAAGTGTGTCACCCTACGGTTCGTGAACTATGCGGACATGGTTGAGTACTCACTCCGACCAATAACCAATAGCGGGATCTGGAGATCCATAATGGCTCCCACATATTCAACGATGACTTTAGTGATTGAATGAACCATTCACATACAATACCAATTCCCTTTGTCACGCGATATTTTACTTGTCCGAGGTTTGATCTTCGGTATCACTCTATACCTTGTTCAACCTCGTCTCCTGACAAGTACTCTTTACTCGTACCGTGGTATGTGGTCTCTTATGAACTCATTCATATGCTTGCAAGACATTAGACGACATTCCACCGAGAGGGCCCAGAGTATATCTATCCGTCATCGGGATGGACAAATCCCACTGTTGATCCATATGCCTCAACTCATACTTTCTGGATACTTAATCCCACCTTTATAGCCACCCATTTACGCAGTGGTGTTTGGTGTAATCAAAGTACCTTTCCGGTATAAGTGATTTACATGATCTCATGGTCATAAGGACTAGGTAACTATGTATCGAAAGCTTATAGCAAATAACTTAATGACGAGATCTTATGCTACGCTTAATTGGGTGTGTCCATTACATCATTCATATAATGATATAACCTTGTTATTAATAACATCCAATGTTCATGATTATGAAACTAATCATCCATTAATCAACAAGCTAGTTTAAGAGGCATACTAGGGACTTCTTGTTGTCTACATATCACACATGTACTAATGTTTCGGTTAATACAATTATAGCATGATATATAAACATTTATCATAAACATAAAGATATAAATAATAACCACTTTATTATTGCCTCTAGGGCATATCTCCTTCACCTTCTTCCATCATACAGCTGAAGAAATGTTTCGATGCTTCATAGCATTCCACGGCCGCATGAGTCTCGAATATAGCTTTCAGCTCATTCATCAACTCATGAGGATCATGGTGCTCAAAACGTTTTTGAAGATCGGATTCCAGACTACACAGGATGGCACACTGAACTTGAGAGTACCGAGTTTTCCGAGTTGCGTAAACAGCTTTTACTTCATCGGTTTCATCTTCTGCAGGAGGGTCACCTAGCGGTGCATCAAGCACAAATTGCAGATTTCCGCCAGAGAGGAAGATCCTCACATGACGGAACCAGTCGGTGAAGTTGCTACCGTTGCTCTTAAGTTTCTCTTTCTCTAGGAACTGATTAAAATTGATTGGGGACGCCATCTCTACAACATATATTTGCAATAGTTTAGACTAAGTTTATGACAAATTGAGTTCAAATTTTAATTCAACATAATTAAAAACCTAAGTGAACTCCCACTCAAAAACAATATCCCTCGCATTGTCTTAGTGATCACACGAACCAAATCCACCGCACCTAAACCCGATCATCACGAGAAAAGGTGTGATTTCAATGGCGAACACTCAAAGTGTTCATCATATCAACCATATGATTCATGCTCTACCTTTCGGTATCACGTGTTCCGAGACCATGTCTGTACATGCTAGGCTCGTCAAGGCCACCTTAGTATCCGCATGTGCAAAACTGTCTTGCACCCGTTGTATGTACTTATTGAATCTATCACACCCGATCATCACGAGATGCTTCGAAACGACAAGACTTGGTAACGGTGCTACTAAGGATGAACACTTTATTATCTTGAGATTTTAGTGAGGGATCATCTTATAATGCTACCGTCGCGATCTAAGCAAAATAAGATGCATAAAAGGATTAACATCACATGCAGTTCATATGTGATATGATATGGCCCTTTTGTCTTTGCGCCTTTGATCTTCATCTCCAAAGCACGAACATGATCTCCATCATCTTCGGGCATGATCACCATCATCGTCGGCGTAGCGTCAAGGTCAATGGCGCCGTCTTCATGATTGTTCTCCATGTAGCAACTATTACAACTACTTTGAAATACTACTCAACATGAAATTTAAAGACAACCATAAGGCTCCTGCCGGTTGCCTCAATACAATAATGATCATCTCATACATATTCATCATCATATTATGGCCATATCACATCACCAAACCCTGCAAAAACAAGTTAGACGTCTCTAATTTGGTTTGCATATTTTACGTGGTTTAGGGTTTTCGAGAGAGATCTAATCTACCTACGAACATGAACCACAACGTTGATACTAATGTTTTCAATAGAAGAGTAAATTGAATCTTCACTATAGTAGGAGAGACAGACACCCGCAAAGCCTCTTATGCAATACAAGTTGCATGTCGAACGAGGAACAAGTCTCATGAACGCGGTCATGTAAAGTTAGTCCGAGCCGCTTCATCCCACTATGCCACAAAGATGCAAAGTACTCAAACTAAAGATAACAAGAGCATCAACGCCCACAAACCATTGTGTTCTACTTGTGCAACCATCTATGCATAGACACGGCTCTGATACCACTGTAGGATAACGTTGCATAGAAAACAAAAATTTTCCTACGGCGAACACGCAATCCAAGCCAAGATGCAATCTAGAAGACGGTAGCAACGAGGGGGTATCGAGTCTCACCCTTGAAGAGATTCCAAAGCCTACAAGATGAGGCTCTTGTTGCTGCGGTAGACGATCACTTGCCGCTTGCAAAAGCGCGTAGAAGATCTTGATCACGATCGGTTCCGGCGCCACGAACGGGCAGCACCTCCGTACTCGGTCACACGTTCGGTTGTTGATGAAGACGACGTCCACCTCCCGTTCCAGCGGGCAGCGGAAGTAGTAGCTCCTCTTGAATCCGACAGCACGACGGCGTGGTGTCGGTGGCGGTGAAGAAGTCCGGCGGAGCTTCGCTAAGCTACGCGGGAGATATGGAGGAGAAGGGGGCGGCTAGGGTTTGGGAGGGGGTGGCCGGCCACTCAAGGGGGGCGGCCAGCTTGTGGTCTTGGGGTGGCCGGCCCCCTCCCTTGGCCCCTCATTATATAGGTGGATCCCCAAGTGTTGGTGTCCAAGTCTTCGAATAAGACCCGAACCAAAAACCTTCCATAAGAGGGGAAACCTAGCCCAACTAGGACTCCCACCAAAAGGTGGGATTTCCACCTCCCATGTGGGGGTGGCCGGCCCCCTATGGAGGAGTCCACTTGGGACTCCTCCCCATCTAGGGCTGGCCGGCCATGGAGGTGGAGTCCCATGTGGACTCCACCTTCCTTGGTGGTTTCTTCCGGACTTTTCTAGAACCTTCTAGAACCTTCCATAGAACCTTCCGCGACATTTTATTTCACATAAAATGACATCCTATATATGAATCTTATTCTCCGGACCATTCCGGAACTCCTCGTGATGTCCGGGATCTCATCCGGGACTCCGAACAAATATTCGAACTCCATTCCATATTCAAGTACTACCATTTCAACATCCAACTTTAAGTGTGTCACCCTACAGTTCGAGAACTATGCGGACATGGTTGAGTACTCACTCCGACCAATAACCAATAGCGGGATCTGGAGATCCATAATGGCTCCCACATATTCAACGATGACTTTAGTGATCGAATGAACCATTCACATATATTACCAATTCCCTTTGTCTCGCGATATTTTACTTGTCCGAGGTTTGATCTTCGGTATCACTCTATACCTTGTTCAACCTCGTCTCCTGACAAGTACTCTTTACTCGTACCGTGGTATGTGGTCTCTTATGAACTCATTCATATGCTTGCAAGACATTAGACGACATTCCACCGAGAGGGCCCAGAGTATATCTATCCGTCATCGGGATGGACAAATCCCACTGTTGATCCATATGCCTCAACTCATACTTTCCGGATACTTAATCCCACCTTTATAGCCACCCATTTACGCAGTGGTGTTTGGTGTAATCAAAGTACCTTTCCGGTATAAGTGATTTACATGATCTCATGGTCATAAGGACTAGGTAACTATGTATCGAAAGCTTATAGCAAATAACTTAATGACGAGATCTTATGCTACGCTTAATTGGGTGTGTCCATTACATCATTCACACAATGACATAACCTTGTTATTAATAACATCCAATGTTCATGATTATGAAACTAATCATCCATTAATCAACAAGCTAGTTTAAGAGGCATACTAGGGACTTCTTGTTTGTCTACATATCACACATGTACTAATGTTTCGGTTAATACAATTCTAGCATGATATATAAACATTTATCATAAACATAAAGATATAAATAATAACCACTTTATTATTGCCTCTAGGGCATATCTCCTTCAGAACTTTGTAGAACTGTGTAGTGTGCTTGAGTGAAAGAAATGCCGTCCCTACATATCATTGATTTCCTTCCTAGCGTGCCTTTTCCACTTAGTCTCCCCTCATGTCGCGATTCAGGAACACCAATCGACTTAAGGTCAGGAATGAAGTCAACACAGAACTCGATGACCTCCTCTGTTCCATAGCCCTTGGAGATGCTTCCTTCTGGCCTAGCACGGTTATGAACATATTTCTTTAAGACCCCCATGAACCTCTCGAAGGGGAACATATTGTGTAGAAAGAAAGGACCGAGGATGGCAATCTCTTCGACAAGGTGAACCAGGAGATGTGTCATAATATTGAAGAAAGATGGTGGAAACACCAACTCAAAGCTAACAAGACATTGCACCACATCCTTCTGTAACCTTGGAAGACTAGCTGGATCGATTACCTTCTGAGATATCGCATTAAGGAATGCACATAGCTTCACAATGGGTATTCGAACATTTTTCGGCAGAAGCCCCCTCAGTGCAACCGGAAGCAACTGCGTCATAATAATGTGGTAGTCATGCGACTTCAGGTTCTGGAATGTTTTCTTCTCCATATTTATAATTCCCTTTATATTGGAGGAGAAGCCAGACGGGACCTTGATACTGTAAAGGACTTCAAAAAAGATATCCTTCTCTCGCTTTGGTAAGAGCGTAGCCGGGCAGGACTTAAGCGGCTCCCTGTATCCTTGTAATCCTGTTCTTGCTTGTCTTTTGGGACTTCCATACGATACTGGTCCTCCCGTGCTTCTGGTGTATCTTTTGTCTTCCCATACACGCCTAAGAAGCCTAGCAGGTTCACGCAAAGATTCTTCGTCACGTGCATCACGTCGATTGAAGAGCGGACCTCTAGGACTTTCCAATAGGGTAGATCCCAAAATATAGATTTTTTCTTCCACATGGGTGCGTGTCCGGTAACGTCGTCATTCGGAACAGATTGACCGCCAGGACCCTTTCCAAAGATTACTTTTATGTCCTTGACCATATCAAGTAAAGCATCACCGGTACGGAGTTCAGGCTTCACCCGGCGATCTGCCTCACCTCCGAAATGATTGCCTTTCTTTCTGACGGGGTGCCTCTTTGGAAGAAATCGACGATGCCCCAGGTACACAACCTTCTTACATTTATGCAAATAGGCACCTTCGGTCTCATCTAAACAGTGCGTGCATGCATTGTATCCCTTGTTTGTCTGTCCTGAAAGGTTACTAAGAGCAGGCCAATCATTGATGGTCACGAAAAGCAACGCTCGTAGGTTAAATGACTCCTGTTTGTACTCATCCCATGCATGTACACCTGGTTTGCTCCACAACTGTAAGAGTTCTTCAAATAATGGCTGTAGGTACACATCAATGTCGTTGCCGGGTTGCTTTGGGCCTTGGATGAGCACTGGCATCATAATGAACTTTCGCTTCATGCACAACCAAGGCGGAAGGTTATAGATACATAGAGTTACAGGCCAAGTGCTATGACTGCAGCTCTGCTCCCCAAAAGGATTCATTCCATCTGTACTTAGGCCAAACCTTAAGTTCCTCGCGTCATCTGCAAAATCCGGGAACTCTCTATCGATTGTCCTCCACTGCGACCCATCAGCGGGGTGTCTCAACATCTCGTCTTTCTTACGGTCTTCTTTGTGCCATCGCAACAACCTGGCATGCTCTTTATTTCTGAACAGACGTTTCAACCGTGGTATTATAGGAGCATACCACATAACCTTGGCAGGAACCCTCTTCCTAGGGGGCTCGCCCTCAACATCACCAGGGTCATCTCGCCTGATCTTATACCGAAGTGCAGTGCATACCGGGACATTTTTTCAAATTTTCATACTCAGCGCGGTAGAGGATGCGGTCATTAATGCATGCATGTATCTTCAGGACCTCTAATCCTAGAGGGCAGAGAACCTTCTTTGCTTCGTACGTCTTGTCGGGCAATTCGTTATTCTTTGGAAACCTCCTCTTCATTATTTTCAGGTAACTTCTCAAATGGCTTGTCACATATACCAGCCTCTCGCCTTCCATTGCAGCAACTCCAGTGGTGGCACCGAGCTTTGTGTTGCCATCTTCGCAATTTGGGTATAACTTCTTTTTGTGATCATCTAACATGCCCTTTAACTTTCGCTTCTCGTTTTCTGTTTCTGCATCTCTGTGTGCATCGGCGATGGCCCGACGAAGATCATCATCAACGGGCTCATCTGATGCCTCTTCATCTTGATCACCTCCTCCGCATCTTCATCTTCATCATGCCCTGTTGCAGTATCACCGTAGTTAGGGTACATATCATCATCCTCTTCTTCTTCTTCGTCGTCTTCCATCATAACCCCTCTTTCTCCATGCTCGGTCCAACAATTATAGCTGGGCATGAAACCTTTCCAAAGCAGGTGGGAGTGAATGACTTGCCATTCAGGGTATTGCTTCAAGTTATGGCAATCAACACATGGACAACACATAAAACCATCCGCCTGTGGGTTTTCCTGAGCCACACGGATAAATTCTTCCAGGCCCGATCTGAACTCGGGTAGACGTCGGTCAACGTACATCCATTGCCGCCGGTTCATCTACATCAAATAATTAATTAAGTTTATCAATAAACAATTACAAAACATCATAATATTTATAAATAGTGGAAATTAGCACCGTACAAATGAAAGGGTAAAGTTGTTGCTTAACCTTGATCGAGGAGGAAAGAAAGAGGAGAAAGCTTAAGTGTCGCTCCGGCACCTCATCTCATTTTTGTTGGGTGTAAAATCAAGCGGCATCACTCTCTCACACATTTCATCGAGCACCTTATGTGCATGCCAAAGAGAAGCAACTTAGCACTCAACACACACACCTTCTCCTAGCAAAAATGAAGTGAGTGGGCTGTTTGGCCGGGTAGCTGAGCTGAAATAGGGTTGGGGACCTTTAGCACCGGTTCGTGTTACGAACCGGTGCAAATGGTCTATCTTTTGCACCGGTTCGTAACACGAACCGGTGCTAAAGGTTCCTCGACTGACACGTGCCTGGCGACGAACCTTTTGCACCGGTTTGTGTTACGAACCGGTGCAAAAGATAGATCATTTGCACCGGTTCGTAACACGAACCGGTGCTAAAGGTCCCTCTGCCGGCTGCGCCCCACGAACCGGTGCTAATGACCCCTTTTAGCACCGGTTCATGCCAAATCCGGTGCAAATGACATCTGGGGCAAAAAACCAAAGCCCTTGTTTCTACTAGTGCCATCAACGTATATGGGCTATGATGAAAGCCGGGTCTACACCGATGGCCCACATGGCTCTGCTGAGGAGGATCTTTGCTGAGGAGCTACGCCGAGGGCTGCCCTCGGTGTAGGCTACACCGACAGCTTATTGTGGCTACGCCGAGGGTTTCTGACCGTCGACACCTCGTGTCATTTCTGTAGTGTATTTGTACCATCAGGATGAAATGTCCATTCGATATATCTACACAAAGGTCCATTTTCGTCGTATATCTCTCGACCTTTGATATTCCACATTTCATCAATTATATGCAATGTATTACCTCAATTTTTCTCAGGAAATAATTAATTTAGTTCTATTTGGTTGTTCACCGTCGGAACAGAACTAAATCCATCAATCAGCACACAAAGCATTCATTATTGTTCTTAGACGATGAGAAGCCAACTAGCTCGTACGTGTCAAACTAATCGTCTAGCTATATATCATGGAGGCTAATCTTGATATGCTATACAACTTCAAATGCATCAGGACAAATGACACTCTGTCGTAAGGAAAGAAGACTCCCATAAAGGTACACACTATAGTACCACTAAACCACAACATAATTATGGTGCACAACCCGATGCACCATAACACAAAATTGACAAGTACTATTAGCTCGGTGGCACAAAGATGCAAAGGAGTTTCGTTCACTTTATGTTACACGCAGTCATTTGCCCTTTATGCAAGTCCTTGGTGACATAGGCATCCCAAATGGGCCTGCCGAAGATGGTACCCGGGGTTTACTGGAGGCCCAATACCCGAAGAATAAGAAGATTCGGGAGCCCAAGATTTACTAAGGAAAGATAGAGTTGTAATAGGAAGTGTTGTTTGTAATCTGGCGGGACGAGTTAGAAACCGTCCCGGACTCTGTAAACTTGTATAGCACGAATCCCTCGGCTTCACCTCATATATAAGGAGGAGTCGAGGGACAAAAGAATCAACCGAATCATTGTCTGCAAACCCTAGTTTTCACAATCGTCGAGTACTTTTCGGCTGAAACCTTCGAGATCTACTTACCCTCTACTTCTAACTAAACCCTAGCCTACAATCCATAGGCATTGACAAGTTAATCCCTTGTCAATTGGCGCCGTCTGTGGGAATTAGAGGCGTAAGGAGCTGATCTCGATGGCACGCTCAAGATCTTCGACATCGTCAACCGCAAGCAACACAATGGATCGAGGTAAACAGATCGCTACTGGTCTTGTCGATTTTGTTCCTCACCCACCCTCCCGTTTGGATGCATATGCATATCTGGCGGAGCCCATGGAGATGACGTTCGGAAGGTTCCACTTTCGCGTCGAGAAGGAAGGATCGTATCGTGTCGAGATTCCGATTTCGTCGGGATCATCAGTGGCCGATTCCGATTTTTCAAGCTATGCATCGTCAAACGAGTCAGGAGAAGAAGAAACCTCGGTGACACGCTACGTCAGCATCAGAGCAAGAGAGAAACTCGCCAAGATCTTCAACGACATATCGTTTGAGTCATCTGCGGACTCGTATATAAGCGATGGCTCAAGCGATGTCGACAGTCATGACTTCATCGACAAATCTCTCACAGTGGGCAAGGTCTTCATCAATCTTAACGATGATGTCACCAAACCCAACGTAGATCTGAGTACAAAGTATCATCAGATTTACGCCATTGAAGAGCAAGAAGAGACATCTGAGGCTTTCGGCGCTTGGGAAATCCATACGTCGATCCCTCCAATCTGCGACAAGGCTTGGGCAACAAATACGTCGGGCCGAGCCGCGAGATAGAGTTCAACTTTCACAAGCAGCGTGGGACAGAGCTGCGAGAGCTATGAACGGCACAGAACCAATGGCTACCACAGCCACACCGGAAGAATTGCAAGCATATCAATACGAGGCTCGCACGAGCTGCCAGTGGAATTGGAAAAACAGACACTGAGTTGAACAGGAGAAAGGAGGCAGCTTCTGCATCCAGCAGGAGAAGGGCAGATCTAAGTCGACAATCTAGAACTACGGGTGATAGCCATCGGGAGGCGCGGAACAGAGCAAGGTCAAGACTGCAACACATACCAGAAGCGGAAAGAGAACACTTGGTTCAAAACCTCGACATGTCCTTTATGTCGATAGATACAAGAGGAAACATCATCCCTAAGACACCAGAGGCTGGGTATATGGCGACACACGCTTTTATCCTTGCATCTAAACCACCTCCGGGTGACCCAAGGGAAACACTGTACAATATGGCGGTAGCAGGAGTTGGAGCTATGGGGACAGCGTTTATATCAACGCCTCCCGAAGGAGTGGCAAGGCAAAATAGTCCGCGACCCGCAGCAGCAACAGCGGCAGCACCTGAAGGGCCAAGTGGAGCAAGAGACACAGCAGCACAAGCAAGAGTCGACAGAGCGCGGCAAAGCAGAAGGGATCATCGGCAATCCACAGAACATAAAGACGAAGATATGTGCGGATTAACAAGCTTCACGAGGAGAGTCCGAACATCGAGAGTCCCCTCAGGATTCAAGTTACCCGATAATTTCAAGAAATTCGACGGCCTTCAAGATCCAGAGGATTGGCTAGTCGACTATCTGGAGACGGTGAAGCTGACAGGAGGAACTAGGGCAACAGCCATGCAAAGCATCCAGGTGCACCTGAGTGGTGCCGCACGATCATGGATAAAGAAACTCGCTCCAGGATCCATCGACAGCTGGGAAAGTTTCGAGGGCGTGTTCGTCAAGAACTTCAGATCCACGTGCAAAAAACCCGCATCGTTAGAGGAGTTGAGAGCGTGTCGACAAAAGCCAGATGAGCCAATGAGAAAGTACATCCAGAGGTGGAATATCATCAAAAACTCGGCAGAAAACATATCCGACGAGAGAGCAATAGATGCGTTTGTCGCAGGAGTCGCGTGGAGACTTTGTCGAGGATTTGGGAAGGACCAATCCAAGGACGGTATCCGCGTTGATGGAGATAGCAAATAAATGGGCAGATGGTGAAGAAGCTTTCCACAAGAAACGTCACATGTCGCCAGAGGAGGACCGTGGTCGAAACTATCAACCGAGGCGAAGATTTCCTCGGACGTACCAGAACTACGACGCCCCAGAACAAATTTCGGCAGGTTTTCGGACAAATACAGGAGGCAACAGAGATGATTACCAGAGAAGCAGTGAACAGCGAGGTGATAATAGGGATGATTCACGCAACAGGCAAAATAGTGGGCCGAGGTTTCCAAGACCTTTCGTGTCCCCGAGGAAATGCTGAACGGACCGTGCCGGATGCACTTCTTCCTCGACAAAGCAACGGGAAAAGACGGTCAGGGCACTGCGAAAGACCGTCGAAATTTTCGTGCAATGTTCAGATACGCAGAAAATGCTCACGCTCGAGCAGCACAGAGAAACCCTCGGGAGCCTAGGAGCGAGGTTCATCTACCGCCACCTCCCGCGATTACAGAGGACAATCGACACCAGCTAAGAATAGCGGCAGCACCTGCACCACCACCCTATGTTGATCCTAACTCCAACGGAGCAGTGTTGATGATTCAGAAGGGAAGGCCGTCCAATAGAGCTCAAAAAGTAATCTCACGACGGTGTTTATGGCAGAGAAAATGCCTCCACCAACAGTTGAGTACCTTAATTGGTCAGGACAAGATATCGGCTTCACAATAGCAGATCATCCGCAGCAAGTTCCTCGACCAGGGCAACAAGACTTATTACGCCAGCGATTATCGCAGGATTTGATGTCTCTCGAGTGTTCATAGACGGCGGCAGCAGCTTGAACCTCATGTATGCAGATACATTGAGGAAGATGAACATATCCTTAGCAAACTTGAAACCAACAGACACAAGATTCCACGGCATCACACCAGAGAAACCAAGCTATCCATTGGGAAAAATCAATCTCGATGTTCAATTTGGGACCCGAGAAAATTATAGAATCGAGAAGCTCGAATTTGAAGTCGTGGATTTTCCATCACAATACCACGCTCTGTTGGGACGACCAGCATATGCTAGATTTATGGCAGTACCACACTATACATACCTGTTGTGGAGGTTGCCGGACCAAGAGGACCAATCACAGTCAAGGGAAGCTTTGCCTTAGCCGATAAGTGCGACAAGGATTTTCACAAAGGTTGGCGAAACTTTCGGGATGCAAGCCGAGTACTTGGCGTCAAAAAGCATGACTGATTACGACGTCGCGTACGCTGGAAGGGCAAATAAAGAATCAACTTTCAACACAGAGAAAAATTCTAAGGAGGTGCAGATTCACCCGACAGATCCAAAAAGACGACATCTATCGCAAACGATATTGATATCGCATAGGAAAGCGCGCTCGTCAAGTTCCTCCGTGAGAACTGGAAAATCTTTGCATGGTGTCCAGCTGACATGCCAGGAGTACCTGTGGAACTTGCCGAGCACCACCTAAATTTGGATCCAACAGCGAAACCAATCAAACAACCTTTGCGGCGTTTTTCGAACCAAACCCCAAAGCCATGCATTCAGAAATAAATCGACTCGAAGAAGCTGGTTTTATCGAGAAATATCTCTGAAGCCACATGGGTAGCTAACCCAGTGATGGTGCCGAAGAAAAACACGACAGTCCTTCGCATGTGCGTCGACTTTACGTGTCTCAATAAACATTGTCCTAAGGATCACTTTCCCCTCCCAAGGATCGATCAAATTATCGACTCCACGGCAGGTTGCGAACGTCTTTCCTTCTTGGATGCATACTCTGGTTATAACCAGATCAGATTAAAAGAAGATGATGAAGCCAAGACAGCGTTTATTACACCTTACGGCGTGTTTTGCTACAAGACAATGCCTTTTGGTCTAAAAAATGCGGGAGCAACATATCAGAGGATGATGCAGAAGTGTTTAGCAACACAGATCGGGAAAAACGTGCAAGTATACATCGATGATGTCGTCATAACATCAAAAAAGGGGACAACATTGATCGAAGATCTCAAAGAAACTTTTGACAACCTCGACAAATTCTGCCTCAAACTGAACCCGACGAAGTGTTCTTTTGGCGTCCCAGCAGGAGAACTTCTGGGGTTTCTAGTTTCGGCAAGAGGGATTGAAGCAAATCCCGACAAAATACAAGCCATAGTAACAATGAGAAAGCCAACAAAGTTGAAAGAAATACAGCAGCTAACCGGGCGAGTCGCAGCTTTGAGCAGGTTCGTCGCCAGGTTAGGAGAAAAAGCGCTACCATTTTATGCGCTGATAAAACAAGGAGATAAATTCCAGTGGAACGAAGAGGCCGACAGAGCTTTCGAGGATCTGAAGCGAAAAATCTCGACACCACCAATCCTGGTGGCTCCAAAGGAAAAGGAACCTCTCCTGCTATATATTGCAGCCACGCCCCAAGTGGTTAGCACGGTATTAGTTGTCGAAAGAGAAGAAGAAGGGAAAATCCATGGAGTGCAGCGGCCAGTATACTTCGTGAGCGAAGTCTTGTCACCTTCAAAACAAAGGTACCCTCAGTACCAAAAACTAGCATATGGAGTGTTCACGACAGCACGAAAATTGCGCCACTATTTTTCGGCACACCCGATCATAGTGGTCAACGAAGCTCCCTTATCAAATATACTGAATAACCCAGAAGCTACGGGTCGTGTCTCCCTTTGGGGAATAGAACTTTCCCCTCGGGACATCACGTATGAGAAAAGAAAAGCAATAAAGTCGCAAATACTGCCAGACTTCATCGCAGAATGGATGGAGTTGCAAAATACAGGACCTCCAGATTTATCGAGAACTTGGACCATGAACTTTGATGGGTCCAAGAGACTAGAAGGAGCTGGCGCAGGAGTAGTACTCATATCACCAGAAGGCGACAAATTGAAGTACATCCTCCGGATGACGTTCCTTAACGCATCTAACAATGAAGCAGAATATGAGGCCCTCATACACGGGATGAAGATGGCGAAAGCCTGCGGAGCAACTCGATTAAAAATCTTTGGCGACTCACAGTTGGTGGCTCAGCAAGTTATGAACCAATGTGATGCAATCAATGATAGCATGATGGCATACAAGGAGGTGTACAACGAGCTTGAGAAGTTATTCGATGGATGCGAAGTAAATCATATTAGCAGGTTGAGCAACGACGAAGCCGACGTTCTTGCAAACATCGGGTCACAGTGCCTTCCATTCCGCTGTGTATTAGGGAAGAGATAACAGAGAGATCCACTAAGCCAACAAAGTCAAAAAAGAAGGAGAAGAAACCCTCGGGGCTGCCAAGGAAAAGCAAGAGGACGAAGAAGAGGATCAGGACTTGGTCATGGTGATACAGATACCGTGGATGCAGCCGTACATATCATACATCATGAGGAAAGAAATACCCGATGATCCAGTTGAAGCAAGGCGAGTAATTCGACGCTCCAAAGCTTTTACGGTGGTCAAGGGAGAATTGTATAAGCGAAGTATTTCAGGCGTTTTGCAAAGGTGCGTTACACCCGAAGAAGGAAGAATAATCCTGAAGGATGTACACGAAGGAATATGTGGCCACCACGCAAGTAGTCGAGCTATCGCAGCCAAGGTTTTTCGGGCAGGATTCTACTGGTTGACAGCAATCGAGGACGCCAAGGACATAGTAAGAACTTGCGACGCATGTCAAAGGTTCGCCGCAAAACCTCACTCTCCAGCAGCAGAGCTAGCACCAATACCATTGTCTTGGCCCTTTGCTCAATGGGGACTTGATATGGTGGGTAAGTTACACAAATCCTGGCCAGGAGGAAAGGAGTACATGCTAGTAGCTGTCGATAAGTTTACAAAGTGGATAGAAGCGAAGCCGATAAATTCACCGAGATGGAGCATCCGCAGAAAAATTCGTAAAAGGCCTCGTCTTCAGATTTGGAGTGCCCCACAAAGATCGTCACAGACAACGGCAGCAACTTCACATCCCATGAATTCAAAGATTATTGCGAAGAGGTGGGTATTAAGCTGAACTTTGCGTCAGTCGCACATCCTCAAACCAATGGGCAAGTCGAGAAAGCCAATGGCATCATCTGCAATGGTATTAAGAAACGCTTGTTAGGACCACTGGAAAAAGCTCGACATACCTGGCCAGAAGAACTACCAAGCGTGTTGTGGAGCATCCGAACAACACCAAACACAGCAACGCAGGAAACTCCGTTTTTCGGGGTTCATGGAGCAGAGGCAAGTACTACCAATCGAGATAGAGCACAACTCTCCACGTGTCTCTGAATATGATGAAGAAACGTCGAGAAGAGCGCTAGAAGATGACGTCGATGCACTTGATGAAGCTCGAGATGAAGTATTATCTCGGGTAACTAAATATCAGCAGGACTTGAAAAATTACCACAGTCGATTGCGGCCAAGATCTTTTCAGGTGGGAGACCTAGTCCTTCGACTCACGCAAAAAAGTCATGAAAAACTCGAGTCACCGTGGCTTGGCCCTTACATCGTCACGGAAGTAATCGGAGGAGGAGCATACAGAATAAAGGACAAGAAGACAGGGGTGGAGGAGCCAAACCCCTGGAACGTGGCGCAACTTAGGCGTTTTTACGCCTAGAGTCAAAATATAGTCTTTGTAAAGCTTCAATGTCTTGAAACGCCCGCGAGTTTTCAGACGCACTCTTTTCCTTTTTCGGGGCACCGAGTGGGGCCGGAGAAGGTTTTTAATGAGGCGGGCTCGCGGTGCTGCAATATAATAAAGATAGTGACAATATAACTTTTCTTCTTTATCGACATGACCAAAGTCTTCGCTCCGACGAATTTCAATATAGTTCATCGACAAAAGGAAAAACTTGCCTTGGTATTCAAATACCTCGTGAGTCAACAAAAATACAAAATAGTACTCAATAAAAAGCTTGGGGGCTCATATTCGCCTTAAATATATAAATGCCTTGGTTCAAAAACCTCGCAAGTATACAAATATAGTAAAGAGTCACCGAAACACTCGGGGCTAAACAAACAGAGAAATATAATGACTGCTTTACAATATAGTCATGGATTACAAAGAAAAAATATCTACAAGAAGAAACTAACTAGTCTTGATTCAATATGTCGTCAAGAGTAACCCTGTTTTCCTCAGGAGCAGCACCAAGAAAATCGGCATAATGGCCATCAGCAAAAAAGTCGGCATCCATCCGAAGTAGGTCTTCAATCATTTCTTCGGCTATAGGCGTAACCTTCGTGTTAATCCTGTCAACACCAACTCTCCGACGTTTTACTTTTTGGTGAACCTTCTCGACAACCTGGGTAAGGTCAAGCTTCGAGTGGCAGATTTGGAGCATGATAAGAGCAAATCCGCGCCGGCTACTAGTTGAGCTTTGACAAAATCATGGATACTGCGAGCATCCCTGAACCTTTCCATCAAGTCAGGAAGAGTTTTTGGCTGGACGTTCCGAGGAAACATGGAGTTGTAAACCATGGACAAGGTCTTGGTACAGAAGTCGAGGAAATCGCGAGTTTGAGAGGCGCGATCTTGAAATCTGACAATTTGGCGGGTCCTTTCCGGGGTAGCCCAAAACAAAGAACCATGGTCCAAGGAGAGATTAACAAGGAGGGTTGTCCTAGCATTCACCCTCTCTTCCTCGGCGACGGCATCGGTAAAGGCACCTATCAAAACAAAAAAGCGGAAACCTTCAACGAAACAATAGTATGCGAGATAAAGGATATCGGCGGATGAAACAGGCATACCCGACATATCTCGCACTGGCTTCATTCATTAATTCGAGCATGAAATTTTCTCGAATAGTCGCCTTTTCAGCCTCGGAAGCAGCAATTTCCTTAGCAGCTACGGCCTCGCGAGCTTGTTGAAGAGCAATTTTTTCGGCTTCAGATGACTTACGAGATTGCTCCATCATCACAAGTGTTTGCTTCTTCGCATACTGAAGTTGTTGCCGAAGTTCATCCAGTTCTTGCGACAAGGTATCGTCGACAGAGCGGTATCACCAAAAGTTTTCCTCGCGGGAAGATGAAGGCGAAACATTGGAAGGAGCAGAAGATGGAGTATAGTTATCAAATATCAACTGAAAAATAAACAAGACAACATCAAATAACAAGCAAAGATAGAAGTCTTCATTAATCTCTTGGAATAATTACAAGGGCATTACAGTGGAGTTAAGAAAGTACGTGTCGCCAAATGACTACTTTGGCGACAGAAGCAAAAGAAACAGAAAGAAAAACAGAGGCATGCAACTAGACCTCCGGCCTCGAGGAGCTAGGAGTCGAAGCTGGCTTGATCCCCAGATACGCCAAGATCTTCTTCGTGTTGGGCTTGGCTGCCTTGATCAGCGACCTCCATCTCGAATGCTCTACCTGGCTGGTGTCGCCAACCTTCATCCAATCAAGCGTCTGTTGGCTGTCGCAACCAGGGGCAACAAAGATTCTCGACGGCAACCTTCATATTCTCTAGACGCATCTTCAATCCCAGGTCTTCCGACGAATTGAAAAGCTTGGCAAGGGCAAGGAAAGTCGAAGGTTCCTCTTTCTTCGGGAAGAAGTAGGGGAACAACGCCGACAAACTCGCACTGGCATTGGCCACGCCTTCACGAATCTCGCGCCCATGGAACTCCAGAAGAGAAAGTGCATCAAGGAGAGGGTCATTGACGGGATTCTCCAGATCAAAATCTTGGTTTGTTTGGGCTGCCACACAAAACAAAGAACCATTAGTCAAAAACCAAGAAACAGGAAGTACAATAGAAGGGGTTGATGATATTACTCAGCGTACGTCGACTTTGCGACTTCAGACGCTTGATGATCTCTTGTTCACGCACAGTTTGTGCAGTTTTCTGCTCATCTAAGGCAGATTCGGCATCTTTGAGCCTTCTCTGCAGTTCCTCGACACTAGCAGCTTTCACCTTGGCTTCATCAACCTCGGCCTTAGCTTTGCTAGCAGCAAGTTCAGCTTTCTTGCGAGCCGCCTCACTTTGCTCGAGTTTTTGAGCAAGTGCGTCGACACGTTCGTTGGCCTCTGAAAGTTTTTCTGTCGAGATATGAAAAAGAAAGAAAAGAAAGATCAAAAAATAGAGACGAGCAACAGGAATAGAAAGTGCAAAAAAGCAAGTATAAAAGTCGTTACCTTCGGCTCTGGCGGCATATTCACGGTACCCAATAAATTGGGACCCGATGCGGAGAAGATCCTTGATCATAGGCTGTTCAGCGTGAACACAGTAAGAGAAACATCGGCATGAAAAAGAGAAAAGGTGTGAAAAAATAAAATAAGGAAAATATAGATGTCGACAGACTTACATCATCTAAGAGCAAAGTCGACGAACTGCCCAACTGAGGGGCAGAATCAACAATCTTTTCAACCCTTGCCCTTTTTGGTGAAGGGACACGGGGGCTTGATGGCGGAGTAGTGGTGACGACGTCTTGTTGAGGAGGCGACGTTTCTTCTCCTTCAACTAGCGTGTACGAGGCAAGTACGATGCGTGACGTGCTTGTTCGAGGAGCCACGTCAGTAACTGGTACTTCTTCCTCCTCATCACTGATTGATCAAAAAATCGGCAGTATAAAAAAAAAAGCACGACAAGATAAATATTTCGAGTACAAAAATATAGCGAGATAAGTGACTTACGAGCTGATGAGGGATTCAACATAAGGATCGTAAGCTGCCTTCGGATTAGAAGGACCAGCTTCTTCAGCCTTAGAAGTGCCAGAATCCTCGGCATCATGCCTTTTCCTTTTGTTCTTTGGGGAAACTGCAGGAGGAAGGGATTGCGTCGATTCACTGGCCTCAGATTCAATTTCCTTTTCATGGGAAGCCGCAGATTTGTGGGAACCCGCGACTTCACTTTCAGGAATAGAAGAACCTGGGGTATCTTCGGCAACGATGCCCCGTTCTTCGACTTCTCCATCCTCAGGAAGAGGAGGAAGGGAAGTCATAGTAGGATGGTTCTGCAAGAAAACAGCGACAAAAGAAAAATTAGAGTGACACAAATACAATGAGATGCAGGGCAAATTCGGAACAAGATAGAAACTCGAGAAGGCAAAATACCTCGGGGAGAGGATTGGTGGAGCTGTATGGTTCCACGCGACAAGCGGAAGGAATAGGATCCTTTTTTGCCAAGCGGGAAACTCTTCGGATCAATTTCTCCAAGTCCTTTGCAGAAAGATCGTTGGAGATTCTATTGGCGTCGTTTTCACCAGAATACGTCCAGAGGGGATTTTTGCGAGCCTGAAGAGGCTGCACCCTAATCCTAAGGAAGTAGGCAGTGATTTGAACACTGCATGCTTCTTTGCCTCGAGTGTTTTGCAGCTGATGGATACGAGACATGAGTGCCTCTGTCGCCTTTTTCTCTTCTTCAGAAGCTTCGGCATCCCAGGAACGGCGACGCTGAATCCTGGCACTTCCGTCGAAAGGAACTATGTTGTGTTCAACGGAGTCGGCGCTTTCTTCGTGAATGTAGAGCCACTTTTTGCGCCATCCTTGGACAGAATCAGGAAACTTGACGTCGAAATAATCGACATCAGTCCGAACACAGATAACAACGCCACCTATGTTATAAGTGACGTTGTGGGAGCCATTACGGCGGAGGCAGAAAATGCGCTTCCACAGAGCCCAATTGGGAGTGATTCCGAGGAAGCATTCGCAAAGTGTGATAAAAATAGAAATGTGAAGGATGGAATTGGGAGTCAACTGGTGCAGTTGAATCCCATAAACAAAAAGAAGGCCGCGGAGGAAATCGTGGATTGGGGTTGAAAGGCCGCGGATCAGGTGATCAACAAAACTAACCCGATACTCCATTGGAGGCTTGGGGTAGCTTTCTTCGCTAGGAAAGCGGATGGCGTCCTCCTTCGTCATGAGGCCGAGCCTCTTCAGCGTGTTGATGTCTTGATTGGAGATTTTGGATCTCTCCCACTCAAAATCCTCGGCGGCCATCTTGGATTCCGGCGTGCTGTGGCGAGTCAGACGCGTGCGCGGTGGCATCAACGGCAGTGGGCAGAGCAATGTATGTGCGTACGGAAGATTGGAGAGAGTTGGGCGCAGGGGAAGTTTTGCGAAAAGGAACAGGTGAGCGGCGCAAGCGAGGGGATGAACGAAGGTTGAAGAAGGGTTTATATAAGATTCGGGTGAAGCAGTGTGCCGTTGGATGAAGAAATCGTGTGGTGAGGATGGATCTTCTAGACACAAGGGCAAAAGAGTATTTTTACTGAAATAGGCGTTACCGTACGTGCGCCAGGAAAAGCGGAGGACGTGTGTCCACTACTTGCACGACGTGTCAACGTAGTCGACGCAATGGACCCACAGGGCAGAAAAATCACGACTATTCGAGGAGGATGAAGTAAATTTGATTAAGGGAAGTATGTCGACAAGAAAAACGGCGACAGAAAGAATTATTCAATACCTCGGGAACCTTTGGTCAAATACAAGTTTTTGCCCAAATGCTCGGGGGCTACTTCAGGAAAAAGTAAATTTTCGAGTATGATAAATATAGAAATTGCGGGAGCCTACAACCAAGCACAAGTCCTTGGCTGTAGCCTCGGGGGCTACTCCCATCGGGAGCGCTGTTCGCGCACCCGAGAGATAAAAAAAAGAGAGAAGAAGAAAGAGATCATATTGGGAAGTAATGAAAATATAGCGACAAGGTGGACTAAAATGTCGAGCCTACAACCAAGCACAAGTTCTTGGTTGTAGCCTCGAGCTACTCCCATCGGGAACGCTGTTCGCGTGCCCGATGAAATTAACAAAAATAGAAAAACAAGAGAGTATATTTCGAGTTATAATTAACTCTACATATACTCCCATCGGGAGAACAATATAAGTCATATATGACTCGATAAAATGTGCCATTCCAACAGCCGGAAAAGCACTCGACAATATATTCTCAGAACGCCGAAGTTGCGATCAATTTCTGAATGCCGCAAATTTGCGAAGGTAAGACCCCAGATCCGTTCTGCTGGGCGTGGCATCGCCAAAGACTGCGCTCTGCTACTTTTATCCGTATCAACGTATACGAAGAAAAATCCTAACGACGCGTTAGGTACCCGATAAATTTGACTGGGACTCGACAGAATGGTAAGACCTTAAGCGGCACTCGTCGACGTTTACAAGTATCCCGAGATCATGTCCGGGGACGTGATTTTGAAGTAGGTTTTTGCGGATTGCCACTAGAGCGGTTAACTAGTACCTGATCCGTCGATGAACTAGCCCCAATTACCGGTATCCCTGTACAATATAGAATTTTATGTGAAGAAATATAAAAGGTTAAAGCTTTCGAGTAAAAATAAACAATGGAGATTTTCCACGACTCTACGATTCAAGCAAAATCTCGGGAGACTCTGACATAGGCATCCCAAATGGGCCTGCCGAAGATGGTACCCGGGGTTTACTGGAGGCCCAATACCCGAAGAATAAGAAGATTCGGGAGCCCAAGATTTACTAAGGAAAGATAGAGTTGTAATAGGAAGTGTTGTTTGTAATCTGGCGGGACGAGTTAGAAACCGTCCCGGACTCTGTAAACTTGTATAGCACGAATCCCTCGGCTTCACCTCATATATAAGGAGGAGTCGAGGGACAAAAGAATCAACCGAATCATTGTCTGCAAACCCTAGTTTTCACAATCGTCGAGTACTTTTCGGCTGAAACCTTCGAGATCTACTTACCCTCTACTTCTAACTAAACCCTAGCCTACAATCCATAGGCATTGACAAGTTAATCCCTTGTCACTTGGATAATATTAACATGATTTAAAGGTTGGAAGCGTGTGGTACCTATCAATCAAGGCTTTTTTCTCATTCTCGAAGAAATACTGTTGGGTAATACCGGTCCAAATACCGATCGAGATTTCACAAGCTTTAAGTAGACCCCCCCCCCCCCCCCAACCCCCAAACAAAAAAATCAAGTGTACACTAGTAGAAAAAACGCTGTCACCGGCGCACCAAAAAACGTTATAGACGGCGCACAACGTCCGCCAGGGGTAACACACCGGTGGTAATGCGTTATTGCCGGTGCACTAGGCTGGTCTGTCAACGGTAACATTCAATAAAAAAAACCTAGACCTGGATCTCGTGGCTTGTTCCTCCACTGTGGCCGTGCTCATCCCGTGCACCGGTGGTGTTCGCCGTGGCCGTGGTGCCGGAGTAGCTCGCCAGTGGAAGGAAGAGGAGGTGGTCGCCATAATTTATCGAACCAGTAGGAGCCAAGAAGCACGTTGAAGGTTAATGGCGGCGAGATGTAGTGCGGCGCAACACCAGGGATTCCGGCGCCAACGTGGAACCTGCACAACACAACCAAAGTACTTTGCCCCAACGAAACAGTGAGGTTGTCAATCTCACCGGCTTGCTGTAACAAAGGATTAGATGTATAGTGTGGATGATGATTATTTGCAGAAAACAGTAGAACAATTGCAGTAGATTGTATTCGATATAAAAGAATGGACCGGGGTCCACAGTTCACTAGTGGTGTCTCTCCCATAAGATAAATAGCATGTTGGGTGAACAAATTACAGTTGGGCAATTGACAAATAGAGAGGGCATGACCATGCACATACATGATATGATGAGTATTGTGAGATTTAATTGGGCATTACGACAAAGTACATAGACCGCTATCTAGCATGCATCTATGTCTAAAAAGTCCACCTTCAGGTTATCATCCGAACTCCTTCCAGTATTAAGTTGCAAACAACAGACAATTGCATTAAGTATGGTGCGTAATGTAATCAATAACTACATCCTCGGACATAGCATCAATGTTTTATCCCTAGTGGCAACAGTACATCCATAACCTTAGAGGTTTCTGTCACTCCCCCAGATTCACGGAGACATGAACCCACTATCGAGCATAAATAGTCCCTCTTGGAGTTACTAGCAAAAACTTGGCCAGAGCCTCTACTAATAACGGAGAGCATGCAAGATCATAAACAACACATAGATATAAATTGATAATCAACATAACATAGTATTCTCTATCCATCGGATCCCAACAAACACAACATATAGCATTACAGATAGATGATCTTGATCATGTTCGGCAGCTCACAAGATCCGACAATGAAGCACATAAGGAGAAGACAACCATCTAGCTACTGCTATGGACCCATAGTCCAGGGGTGAACTACTCACTCATCACTCCGGAGGCGACCATGGCGGTGTAGAGTCCTCCGGGAGATGATTCCCCTCTCCGGCAGGGTGCCGGAGGTGATCTCCTGAATCCCCCGAGATGGGATTGGCGGCGGCGGCGTCTCTGGAAGGTTTTCCGTATCGTGGCTCTCGGTACTGGGGGTTTCGCGACGAAGGCTATTTGTAGGCGGAAGGGCAGGTCAAGGGGCGTCACGAGGGGCCCACACCGTAGGTCGGCGCGGCCAAGGGCTGGGCCGCGCCTCCCTATCATCTGGCCGCCTCGTGGCCCCACTTCGTTAGCTCTCCGGTCTTCTGGAAGCTTCGTGTGAAAATAGGCCCCTGGGCGTTGATTTCGTCCAATTCCGAGAATATTTCCTTACTAGGATTTCTGAAACCAAAAACAGCAGAAAACAAAGAATCGGCTCTTCGGCATCTCGTTAATAGGTTAGTTCCAGAAAATGCATAAATATGACATAAAGTATGCATAAAACATGTAGATATCATCAATAATGTGGCATGGAACATAAGAAATTATCGATACGTCGGAGACGTATCAGCATCCCCAAGCTTAGTTTCTGCTCGTCTCGAGCAGGTAAACGATAACAAAAGATAATTTCTGGAGTGACATGCCATCATAACCTTGGCCTCGTCTCGAGCATCCCACTTGCACTAGAGTCAATAATCTAGTTTACATTTGTAAAGATATAACACCTTGGCCTTCCGGTGCTTTATCATGTTTTGCTCACGGGAGAGGTTTTAGTCAACGGATCTGACATGCTCAGAACCGTATGTATTTTGTAATTCATTTGCGTCTCAACGCGTCACTCATTTCCAAATGAGTCGGCATTTAATATGTTTGGTCTTCTGGTGGAACCTTAATTCCGCGGTCTGAAATATGTCACTAACATTGTCACACACAATATAGCTTCAAAGTTCGACTGTTGAACTACACCAAGTTCTCAAAGAACCTCTTGACTTAACATCCTTTGTCATTGTCAAAACAATGACATACTCTGCCTTCTTTTGTAGAATCCGTCACAATATTTAGAACTCTTCTAAATCTAGCATAGACTACTTCTAGCTCATTGTGCTACCTTTTAAACAATACTTAGTCTAATTTGAGATTGAAATTATATTTTATATGTGACAAAACCAATATCGGTGTAACACCTTACAGCGATTTGTTTGTCATTTCTTCATACAAATATATATATATATATCCTTAGTTCTTCTAAAGTACTCAAGGATATTCTTACTGTTGTCCAATGATCATCATATGAATCATTCTGGTATATGCTCATAACACTTTATAGCACATAATATCTGATTGTGTACATATTATTCGTGATCTAAAATCACTCATGTGTTTTTACTCATCGAGTGTCAGACACACTCAAGTCTTGTTAATCCTTCACATGACAAGAACATTTTCTTAATATTTCTATATTGAACTACTTCAATATCCATTCTATGTACTTTGACTTAAACTTATTATGTGTTTCAATCTATCTTCATAGATCTTGACACTAGATATGTTTCAGTCCATATCCTTTCATTGAAATTAATTTCTCAATGAAACCTTTTAATCAAGTATATAATTACATCATTTATAACCAACTATATGTCACCTACATAAAGTATTATAAATATGTCTTAGCGCTCCCACTTAATTTCTTGCAAATGCAAGCCTCTTCATCAAGCTTACGATGAAATCAAAAAACTCTTTGACTATTTCATCTGGTGAAGATTCTAACTCCGTGATACTTACTTCATCCAATTGAAGTTCGTATACTTATCTAGTATTCCACGGACCAGCAAAACTCTTGGTTGGATCTTGTATACACCTTTAATACACACTTCTGATAAGTAATGTATTTTGCCATCCTACTAACATATCTCATAAAAGAAATATGTAGTGATTACTAGAATAATCCACATAGACTATAAGCATTGCTACGGAAGATCTAATCTTGTTGTAGTCAACTATTTGAACTTTGTCGTAAACAACTTTTCGACAAGTCAAGCTTCTTCAAGGATATTTCATCCAAGTCCATCAATTTTATAGATCCATTTACTTTCAAAAAGTATTCATCTATCTTGGATTTCATGGCGTATAGCCATTTTAACGGAGTCAGGGCCCATCATAGCTTCTTTGTTTGTAGTTGGTTTATCATTGTTCATAATCAATCCTTTGTCCACAAATCATTTATTTGATCACAAAGTAAACCATACCTACAAGGTTCAATATGTACTTTGATTTCCATGGCTAAAACACTTTGTAGTCATGGGAGCCATGATCGTCGTGGTCGCTTCCGGAATCAATTTCCGATGCTGCGCTACACTGATCATTATGCTCAGGTTCATAAACCTTATCAAATTATATTGTCCTCCCACTCAAATACTTCACTAGAAACAATTTCTTGGAAATAAGAAACATTGACAAACACTTTTGTCTTTGTCTACATAGTGGGAAGAATTCCCAATCAATTCTCTGGGATAACCAACAAAGACATTCATCCGATTTTGGTTGTAAACTTATTTACTTATGCTATGCATACCAAAATTTTAAGAAAAGACTATTAGGATTCATACCCATACCATAACTCGTATGGTGTCATTTCAACGGATCATGATGATGCTCTATTAAGTGTAAAAGCGGTAGTCACTAAAGCATAATCCACAAAAATATAATGGCGTCATAATATTTTATCTCATCATTAATCCAATAAGGTTTGGATACATCTCTCGGATACTTCATCATCACTATGATACTCCAAGAAACGTGAGTTGTAGAACAATTTCATAACTCTCTTAGATGTTCGCTAAAACTCGTAACTCAAATATTTCCACCATGATCCAATCATAGATATTTGACTTTTCTATTACGATGATTTCCACTTCATGCTGAAATTTATTTGAATCCATTCAAAATGTTTCAAACTTTTCCTTATTGAATATATCCACATATATACTCAATTCATTGTTTTGAAAGTTTTCATGGAGTAGAAGAATCTCCCGCACACAACTATGCCCAGTGAACCACATACATCATCATGTATTTTTCACTAAGTTAGTTGCCCGTTCAACTTTTGGCCTATGAACGGTATTTTAATCACTCTCTTTAGAAAAGATTTGCAAGCGCCAAATGATTCAAAAATCAAATGACTCCAAAAATCCATTTGCATGGAGTTCCTTTATGCGTTCCTTTCTAACATGACCTAAATGGCGGTTCCACAAATAAGTGGAATTCAAATCATTTGCCTTATGGCATTTTAGCGTCAGTGTTATGTATGTGTGTTTCACCATTAAGATTTATAATAACTTATCCATCGTACATGGAGTAATGTCATAATTTAAACAACTCATTGTTTTTATTTGACCAGAGCAAAATAACAATTTATTAAGCTCTTTATTATAAATTCTAAGGGCTAGATAGAATGCCAATGACGAACATAATAACACTTTATTTTTGTTCCTGACGTGCATTTCTATCATATTCCTTGTCAGTCACTTAGGCCATTGTATTCTTGTATTGCGTTGTATTGTATGACACTTCATACCAACCAATATAATACTAATACCCAAGAATTTCATAGTGTGAGTTAACTAGGAATACAACCATAACATGTATATCATTTATATACACTTGAGCTAGACTTTCTAGTCTTCTCTTTTCTTTTTGCCAAAATATCTTTTGCAGTTTCTCTTTTAGCTTTCCTCATTATTCAGAAAAACACTTCAACATCATTAACTTCTAGGTTTGTTGGTCAAATACCAATAACCTTGAGGTTCTTACTTTGAAGTTGATCATCATATGACAAGTGTTCCAGATTTCACTATTAGTAACTTTGTAATATGATGAACAATTTCACTCATAATTTTATCCATCATATCATGACGACTTTCCGAGACCATGTCTGTACATGCTAGGCTCGTAAAGTTTTAACCTTGGTATTTGCATGTGCAAATCTAGCTTGCATCCGTTGTATGCACATGTAGAATCTATCTCACCCGATCATCACATGATGCTTCGAAACGACGAGTTTTAGTAACGGTGCATATTAAGGATGGTCACTTCATGGATGTGCGAATATCCGTAGTGCCCCAATAGTTGGAGGATTGTGACGCCTTGCGTCTTCAACCTTCGTACATTCCCATAAAACTTATGAGTTCATGTAGTCTCACCAAATTATATTCTATCATCTTGCAATAAGGTCTTAGATATCACATATATCTCATACCTTGATTATTTCTGAAAACTAAATTTTCAGCTCCTTACTTTTCAAACAGATTTGAACTTCAAGTTTCACGGAGACAAGATAACTTTAGGTACTAATTGAAATCACAGCTCTTTGAATCAACAATGTGAGGTTTACTAAAAGTTTGCAATAGGACTTAATCAATTCTTGATTCATTAACAATACGGTACCAAACCGTAAAGTTTCTTATCAGATTTTAACAGTATTTCTATCTCACTAACAAGACTAGCGCATGGTAGAATATGGATGCCAATACTACAAAATTAATTCAAAATACTACTCAGACTATGTTTATGATAATTAGTTCATGTTTTAATCTAATTACTAATGAACTCCCACTTAATACAACATCCCTCATAGTTGTTAAGTGGTACACGATCCAAATTCACTACACCAAAAACCGATCATCACGTGAGATGATGTAGCTTCAATGGTGAACATCTACATGTTGATCATATCATCCATATGACTCGTGTTCAACCTTTCGGTTTCCGTTGTCCCGAGGCCATGTCTGTACATGCTAGGCTCGTCAAGCAAACCCAAGTATTCCGCGTGTGCAACATGGCTTACACCCGTTGTATGTGAATCGTTGAATCTATCACATCCGATCATCACGAGATGCTTCGAAACGATGAACTGTTACAATGGTGCATACGAGGGAAGAACACTTTATTATCTTGATATTAATGTGAGGGATCATCTTATAATGCTACCGTTGCGATCTAAGCAAAATAAGATGCATAAAAGGATTAACATCACATGCAGTTCATATGTGATATGATATGGCCCTTTTGTCTTTGCGCCTTCGATCTTCATCTCCAAAGCACGGACATGATCTCCATCATCAACGAGCATGATCTCCATCATTGTCGGCGTAGCGTCAAGGTTCATGGCGCCGTCTTCATGGTTGTTCACCTCATGTAGCAACTATTACAACTACTTTGAAATACTACTCAACATGAAAATTAAAGACAACCATAAGGCTCCTGCCGGTTGCCATAATACAATAATGATCATCTCATACATATTCATCATCATATTATGGCCATATCACATCACCAAACCCTGCAAAAACAAGTTAGACGCCTCTAATTTGGTTTGCATATTTTACGTGGTTTAGGGTTTTCGAGAGAGATCTAATCTACCTACGAACATGAACCACAACGGTGATACTAATGTTGTCAATAGAAGAGTAAATTGAATCTTTACTATAGTAGGAGAGACAGACACCCGCAAAGCCTCTTATGCAATACAAGTTGCATGTCGAACGAGGAACAAGTCTCATGAACGCGGTCATGTAAAGTTAGTCCGAGCCGCTTCATCCCACTATGCCACAAAGATGCAAAGTACTCAAACTAAAGATAACAAGAGCATCAACGCCCACAAAACCATTGTGTTCTACTCGTGCAACCATCTATGCATAGACACGGCTCTGATACCACTGTTGGATAACGTTGCATAGAAAACAAAAATTTTCCTACCGCGAACACGCAATCCAAGCCAAGATGCAATCTAGAAGACGGTAGCAACGAGGGGATGATCAAGACTAACCCTTGAAGAGATTCCAAAGCCTATAAGAGTAGGCTCTTATTGCTGCGGTAGACGATCACTTGCCGCTTGCAAAAGCGCGTAGAAGATCTTGATCACGATCGCTTCCGGCGCCACGAACGGGCAGCACCTCCGTACTCGGTCACACGTTCGGTTGTTGATGAAGACGACGTCCACCTCCCCGTTCCAGCGGGCAGCAAAAGTAGTAGCTCCTCTTGAATCCGACAGCACGACGGCGTGGTGTCGGTGGTGGTGGAGAAATCCGGCGGAGCTTCGCTTAAGCGTGCGGGATGTGGTGGAGGAGAGAGACCGCTAGGGTTTGGGGAGAGAGAGGGGTTGGGCGCCGGCACTCTAAGGGGTGCGGCCAAGGCTGAGGCCTGAAGTGGTCAGCCCCCTCTCTATGCCCCTCATTGTATAGGTGGAAGCCCCAAGAGTTCTAGTCCAAGTCTTCGAATAAGACCCCAACACTAAAACCTCCCATATGTAGGAAAACCTACCCAAGGTGGGAATCCCACTTGGGGTGGGATTCCCCCCTTCCATGAGGGGGGTTGGCCGGCCACCCTAGGGGAGTCCATCTTGGACTCCTCCCCTTTAGGGTTGGCTGGCCATGCAAGGTGGAGTCCCTTCGGGACTCTACTTTCCATGGTGATTTCTTCCGGACTTTTCTAGAACCTTCTAGAACCTGCCATAAATGCATCGGATCATTTCCAAACTTGGAATATGACTTCCTATATATGAATCTTATTCTCCGGACCATTCCGGAACTCCTCGTGATGTCCGGGATCTCATCCGGGACTCCGAACAAATATTCGAACTCCATTCCTTATTCAAGTTCTACCATTTCAACATCCAACTTTAAGTGTGTCACCCTACGGTTCGTGAACTATGCGGACATGGTTGAGTACTCACTCCGACCAATAACCAATAGCGGGATCTGGAGATCCATAATGGCTCCCACATATTCAACGATGACTTTAGTGATCGAATGAACCATTCACATACAATACCAATTCCCTTTGTCACGCGATATTTTACTTGTCCGAGGTTTGATCTTCGGTATCACTCTATACCTTGTTCAACCTCGTCTCGACAAGTACTCTTTACTCGTACCGTGGTATGTGGTCTCTTATGAACTCATTCATATGCTTGCAAGACATTAGACGACATTCCACCGAGAGAGCCTGCAGTATATCTATCCGTCATCGGGATGGACAAATCCCACCGTTGATCCATATGCCTCAACTCATACTTTACGGATACTTAATCCCACCTTTATAGCCACCCATTTACGCAAAGTGGTGTTTGGTGTAATCAAAGTACCTTTCCGGTATAAGTGATTTACATGATCTCATGGTCATAAGGACTAGGTAACTATGTATCGAAAGCTTATAGCAAATAACTTAATGACGAGATCTTATGCTACGCTTAATTGGGTGTGTCCATTACATCATTCATATAATGATATAACCTTGTTATTAATAACATCCAATGTTCATGATTATGAAACTAATCATCCATTAATCAACAAGCTAGTTTAAGAGGCATACTAGGGACTTCTTGTTGTCTACATATCACACATGTACTAATGTTTCGGTTAATACAATTATAGCATGATATATAAACATTTATCATAAACATAAAGATATAAATAATAACCACTTTATTATTGCCTCTAGGGCATATCTCCTTCACCTTCTTCCATCATACAGCTGAAGAAATGTTTCGATGCTTCATAGCATTCCACGGCCGCATGAGTCTCGAATATAGCTTTCAGCTCATTCATCAACTCATGAGGATCATGGTGCTCAAAACGTTTTTGAAGATCGGATTCCAGACTGCACAGGATGGCACACCGAACTTGAGAGTACCGAGTTTTCCGAGTTGCGTAAACAGCTTTTACTTCATCGGTTTCATCTTCTGCGGGAGGGTCACCTAGCGGTGCATCAAGCACAAATTGCAGATTTCCGCCGAGAGAGGAAGATCCTCACATGACGGAACCAGTCGGTGAAGTTGCTACCGTTGCTCTTAAGTTTCTCTTTCTCTAGGAACCGATTAAAATTGATTGGGGACGCCATCTCTACAACATATATTTGCAATAGTTTAGACTAAGTTTATGACAAATTGAGTTCAAATTTTAATTCAACATAATTAAAAACCTAAGTGAACTCCCACTCAAAAACAATATCCCTCGCATTGTCTTAGTGATCACACGAACCAAATCCACCGCACCTAAACCCGATCATCACGAGAAAAGGTGTGATTTCAATGGCGAACACTCAAAGTGTTCATCATATCAACCATATGATTCATGCTCTACCTTTCGGTATCACGTGTTCCGAGACCATGTCTGTACATGCTAGGCTCGTCAAGGCCACCTTAGTATCCGCATGTGCAAAACTGTCTTGCACCCGTTGTATGTACTTATTGAATCTATCACACCCGATCATCACGAGATGCTTCGAAACGACAAGACTTGGTAACGGTGCTACTAAGGATGAACACTTTATTATCTTGAGATTTTAGTGAGGGATCATCTTATAATGCTACCGTCGCGATCTAAGCAAAATAAGATGCATAAAAGGATTAACATCACATGCGGTTCATATGTGATATGATATGGCCCTTTTGTCTTTGCGCCTTTGATCTTCATCTCCAAAGCACGGACATGATCTCCATCATCTTCGGGCATGATCTCCGTCATCGTCGGCGTAGCGTCAAGGTCAATGGCGCCGTCTTCATGATTGTTCTCCATGTAGCAACTATTACAACTACTTTGAAATACTACTCAACATGAAATTTAAAGACAACCATAAGGCTCCTGCCATTGCCTCAATACAATAATGATCATCTCATACATATTCATCATCATATTATGGCCATATCACATCACCAAACCCTGCAAAAACAAGTTAGACGTCTCTAATTTGGTTTGCATATTTTACGTGGTTTAGGGTTTTCGAGAGAGATCTAATCTACCTACGAACATGAACCACAACGTTGATACTAATGTTTTCAATAGAAGAGTAAATTGAATCTTCACTATAGTAGGAGAGACAGACACCCGCAAAGCCTCTTATGCAATACAAGTTGCATGTCGAACGAGGAACAAGTCTCATGAACGCGGTCATGTAAAGTTAGTCCGAGCCGCTTCATCCCACTATGCCACAAAGATGCAAAGTACTCAAACTAAAGATAACAAGAGCATCAACGCCCACAAACCATTGTGTTCTACTCGTGCAACCATCTATGCATAGACACGGCTCGATACCACTCGTAGGATAACGTTGCATAGAAAACAAAAATTTTCCTACGGCGAACACGCAATCCAAGCCAAGATGCAATCTAGAAGACGGTAGCAACGAGGGGGTATCGAGTCTCACCCTTGAAGAGATTCCAAAGCCTACAAGATGAGGCTCTTGTTGCTGCGGTAGACGATCACTTGCCGCTTGCAAAAGCGCGTAGAAGATCTTGATCACGATCGGTTCCGGCGCCACGAACGGGCAGCACCTCCGTACTCGGTCACACGTTCGGTTGTTGATGAAGACGACGTCCACCTCCCCGTTCCCGCGGGCAGCGGAAGTAGTAGCTCCTCTTGAATCCGACCGCACGACGGCGTGGTGTCGGTGGCGGTGAAGAAGTCCGGCGGAGCTTCGCTAAGCTACGCGGGAGATTGGGAGGAGACGGGGGCGGCTAGGGTTTGGGAGGGGGTGGCCGGCCACTCAAGGGGGCGGCCAGCTTGTGGTCTTGGGGTGGCCGGCCCCCTCCCTTGGCCCCTCATTATATAGGTGGATCCCCAAGTGTTGGTGTCCAAGTCTTCGAATAAGACCCGAACCAAAAACCTTCCATAAGAGGGGAAACCTAGCCCAACTAGGACTCCCACCAAAAGGTGGGATTTCCACCTCCCATGTGGGGGTGGTCGGCCCCCTATGGACGAGTCCACTTGGGACTCCTCCCCATCTAGGGCTGGCCGGCCATGGAGGTGGAGTCCCATGTGGACTCCACCTTCCTTGGTGGTTTCTTCCGGACTTTTCTAGAACCTTCTAGAACCTTCCATAGAACCTTCCGCGACATTTTATTTCACATAAAATGACATCCTATATATGAATCTTATTCTCCGGACCATTCCGGAACTCCTCGTGATGTCCGGGATCTCATCCGGGACTCCGAACAAATATTCGAACTCCATTCCATATTCAAGTACTACCATTTCAACATCCAACTTTAAGTGTGTCACCCTACAGTTCGAGAACTATGCGGACATGGTTGAGTACTCACTCCGACCAATAACCAATAGCGGGATCTGGAGATCCATAATGGCTCCCACATATTCAACGATGACTTTAGTGATCGAATGAACCATTCACATATATTACCAATTCCCTTTGTCTCGCGATATTTTACTTGTCCGAGGTTTGATCTTCGGTATCACTCTATACCTTGTTCAACCTCGTCTCCTGACAAGTACTCTTTACTCGTACCGTGGTATGTGGTCTCTTATGAACTCATTCATATGCTTGCAAGACATTAGACGACATTCCACCGAGAGGGCCCGGAGTATATCTATCCGTCATCGGGATGGACCAATCCCACTTTGTAACCATATGCCTCAACTCATACTTTCCGGATACTTAATCCCACCTTTATAGCCACCCATTTACGCAGTGGTGTTTGGTGTAATCAAAGTACCTTTCCGGTATAAGTGATTTACATGATCTCATGGTCATAAGGACTAGGTAACTATGTATCGAAAGCTTATAGCAAATAACTTAATGACGAGATCTTATGCTACGCTTAATTGGGTGTGTCCATTACATCATTCACACAATGACATAACCTTGTTATTAATAACATCCAATGTTCATGATTATGAAACTAATCATCCATTAATCAACAAGCTAGTTTAAGAGGCATACTAGGGACTTCTTGTTTGTCTACATATCACACATGTACTAATGTTTCGGTTAATACAATTCTAGCATGATATATAAACATTTATCATAAACATAAAGATATAAATAATAACCACTTTATTATTGCCTCTAGGGCATATCTCCTTCAGAACTTTGTAGAACTGTGTAGTGTGCTTGAGTGAAAGAAATGCCGTCCCTACATATCATTGATTTCCTTCCTAGCGTGCCTTTTCCACTTAGTCTCCCCTCATGTCGCGATTCAGGAACACCAATCGACTTAAGGTCAGGAATGAAGTCAACACAGAACTCGATGACCTCCTCTGTTCCATAGCCCTTGGAGATGCTTCCTTCTGGCCTAGCACGGTTATGAACATATTTCTTTAAGACCCCCATGAACCTCTCGAAGGGGAACATATTGTGTAGAAAGAAAGGACCGAGGATGGCAATCTCTTCGACAAGGTGAACCAGGAGATGTGTCATAATATTGAAGAAAGATGGTGGAAACACCAACTCAAAGCTAACAAGACATTGCACCACATCCTTCTGTAACCTTGGAAGACTAGCTGGATCGATTACCTTCGAGATATCGCATTAAGGAATGCACATAGCTTCACAATGGGTATTCGAACATTTTCGGCAGAAGCCCCCTCGGTGCAAACTTAAGCAACTGCGTCATAATAATGTGGTAGTCATGCGACTTCAGGTTCTGGAATGTTTTCTTCTCCATATTTATAATTCCCTTTATATTGGAGGAGAAGCCAGACGGGACCTTGATACTGTAAAGGACTTCAAAAAAGATATCCTTCTCTGCTTTGGTAAGAGCGTAGCTGGCAGGACTTAAGCGGCTCCCTGTATCCTTGTAATCCTGTTCTTGCTTGTCTTTTGGGACTTTCATACGATACTGGTCCTCCCGTGCTTCTGGTGTATCTTTTGTCTTCCCATACACGCCTAAGAAGCCTAGCAGGTTCACGCAAAGATTCTTCGTCACGTGCATCACGTCGATTGAAGAGCGGACCTCTAGGACTTTCCAATAGGGTAGATCCCAAAATATAGATTTTTTCTTCCACATGGGTGCGTGTCCGGTAACGTCGTCATTCGGAACAGATTGACCGCCAGGACCCTTTCCAAAGATTACTTTTATGTCCTTGACCATATCAAGTAAAGCATCACCGGTACGGAGTTCAGGCTTCACCCGGCGATCTGCCTCACCTCCGAAATGATTGCCTTTCTTTCTGACGGGGTGCCTCTTTGGAAGAAATCGACGATGCCCTGTACACAACCTTCTTACATTTATGCAAATAGGCACCTTCGGTCTCATCTAAACAGTGCGTGCATGCATTGTATCCCTTGTTTGTCTGTCACGAAAGGTTACTAAGAGCAGGCCAATCATTGATGGTCACGAAAAGCAACGCTCGTAGGTTAAATGACTCCTGTTTGTACTCATCCCATGCATGTACACCTGGTTTGCTCCACAACTGTAAGAGTTCTTCAAATAATGGCTGTAGGTACACATCAATGTCGTTGCCGGGTTGCTTTGGGCCTTGGATGAGCACTGGCATCATAATGAACTTTCGCTTCATGCACAACCAAGGCGGAAGGTTATAGATACATAGAGTTACAGGCCAAGTGCTATGACTGCAGCTCTGCTCCCCAAAAGGATTCATTCCATCTGTACTTAGGCCAAACCTTAAGTTCCTCGCGTCATCTGCAAAATCCGGGAACTCTCTATCGATTGTCCTCCACTGCGACCCATCAGCGGGGTGTCTCAACATCTCGTCTTTCTTACGGTCTTCTTTGTGCCATCGCAACAACCTGGCATGCTCTTTATTTCTGAACAGACGTTTCAACCGTGGTATTATAGGAGCATACCACATAACCTTGGCAGAACCCTCTTCCTAGGGGCTCGCCCTCAACATCACCAGGGTCATCTCGCCTTTGATCTTATACCGAAGTGCGGTGCATACCGGACATTTTTTCAAATTTTCATACTCGGCGCGGTAGAGGATGCAGTCATTAATGCATGCATGTATCTTCAAGACCTCTAATCCTAGAGGCGAGAGAACCTTCTTTGCTTCGTACGCATCGTCGTGCAATTCGTTATTCTTTGGAAACCTCCTCTTCATTATTTTCAGTAACTTCTCAAATGGCTTGTCACATATACCAGCCTGCCTTCCATTGCAAAGCAACTCCAGGGTGGCACCGAGCTTTGTGTTGCCATCTTCGCAATTTGGGTATAACTTCTTTTTGTGATCATCTAACATGCCCTTTAACTTTCGCTTCTCGTTTCTGTTTCGCATCTCTGTGTGCATCGGCGATGGCCCGAGCGAAGATCATCATCAACGGGCTCATCGATGCCTCTTCATCTTGATCACCTCCTCCTGCATCTTCATCTTCATCATGCCCTGTTGCAGTATCACCGTAGTTAGGGTACATATCATCATCCTCTTCTTCTTCTTCGTCGTCTTCCATCATAACCCCTCTTTCTCCATGCTCGGTCCAACAATTATAGCTGGGCATGAAACCTTTCCAAAGCAGGTGGGAGTGAATGACTTGCCATTCAGGGTATTGCTTCAAGTTATGGCAATCAACACATGGACAACACATAAAACCATCCGCCTGTGGGTTTTCCCCGAGCCACACGGATAAATTCTTCCAGGCCCGATCTGAACTCGGGTAGACGTCGGTCAACGTACATCCATTGCCGCCGGTTCATCTACATCAAATAATTAATTAAGTTTATCAATAAACAATTACAAAACATCATAATATTTATAAATAGTGGAAATTAGCAACGTACAAATGAAAGGGTAAAGTTGTTGCTTAACCTTGATCGAGGAGGAAAGAAAGAGGAGAAAGCTTAAGTGTCGCTCCGGCACCTCATCTCATTTTTGTTGGGTGTAAAATCAAGCGGCATCACTCTCTCACACATTTCATCGAGCACCTTATGTGCATGCCAAAGAGAAGCAACTTAGCACTCAACACACACACCTTCTCCTAGCAAAAATGAAGTGAGTGGGCTGTTTGGCCGGGTAGCTGAGCTGAAATAGGGTTGGGGACCTTTAGCACCGGTTCGTGTTACGAACCGGTGCAAATGGTCTATCTTTTGCACCGGTTCGTAACACGAACCGGTGCTAAAGGTTCCTCGACTGACACGTGCCTGGCGACGAACCTTTTGCACCGGTTTGTGTTACGAACCGGTGCAAAAGATAGATCATTTGCACCGGTTCGTAACACGAACCGGTGCTAAAGGTCCCTCTGCCGGCTGCGCCCCACGAACCGGTGCTAATGACCCCTTTTAGCACCGGTTCATGCCAAATCCGGTGCAAATGACATCTGGGGCAAAAAACCAAAGCCCTTGTTTCTACTAGTGCCATCAACGTATATGGGCTATGATGAAAGCCGGGTCTACACCGATGGCCCACATGGCTCTGCTGAGGAGGATCTTTGCTGAGGAGCTACGCCGAGGGCTGCCCTCGGTGTAGGCTACACCGACAGCTTATTGTGGCTACGCCGAGGGTTTCTGACCGTCGACACCTCGTGTCATTTCTGTAGTGTATTTGTACCATCAGGATGAAATGTCCATTCGATATATCTACACAAAGGTCCATTTTCGTCGTATATCTCTCGACCTTTGATATTCCACATTTCATCAATTATATGCAATGTATTACCTCAATTTTTCTCAGGAAATAATTAATTTAGTTCTATTTGGTTGTTCACCGTCGGAACAGAACTAAATCCATCAATCAGCACACAAAGCATTCATTATTGTTCTTAGACGATGAGAAGCCAACTAGCTCGTACGTGTCAAACTAATCGTCTAGCTATATATCATGGAGGCTAATCTTGATATGCTATACAACTTCAAATGCATCAGGACAAATGACACTCTGTCGTAAGGAAAGAAGACTCCCATAAAGGTACACACTATAGTACCACTAAACCACAACATAATTATGGTGCACAACCCGATGCACCATAACACAAAATTGACAAGTACTATTAGCTCGGTGGCACAAAGATGCAAAGGAGTTTCGTTCACTTTATGTTGCACGCAGTCATTTGCCCTTTATGCAAGTCCTTGGATAATATTAACATGATTTAAAGGTTGGAAGCGTGTGGTACCTATCAATCAAGGCTTTTTTCTCATTCTCGAAGAAATACTGTTGGGTAATACCGGTCCAAATACCGATCGAGATTTCACAAGCTTTAAGTAGACACCCCCCCCCCCCCCCCAACCCCCAAACAAAAAAATCAAGTGTACACTAGTAGAAAAAACGCTGTCACCGGCGCACCAAAAAACGTTATAGACGGCGCACAACGTCCGCCAGGGGTAACACACCGGTGGTAATGCGTTATTGCCGGTGCACTAGGCTGGTCTGTCAACGGTAACATTCAATAAAAAAAACCTAGACCTGGATCTCGTGGCTTGTTCCTCCACTGTGGCCGTGCTCATCCCGTGCACCGGTGGTGTTCGCCGTGGCCGTGGTGCCGGAGTAGCTCGCCAGTGGAAGGAAGAGGAGGTGGTCGCCATAATTTATCGAACCAGTAGGAGCCAAGAAGCACGTTGAAGGTTGATGGCGGCGAGATGTAGTGCGGCGCAACACCAGGGATTCCGGCGCCAACGTGGAACCTGCACAACACAACCAAAGTACTTTGCCCCAACGAAACAGTGAGGTTGTCAATCTCACCGGCTTGCTGTAACAAAGGATTAGATGTATAGTGTGGATGATGATTGTTTGCAGAAAACAGTAGAACAATTGCAGTAGATTGTATTCGATGTAAAAGAATGGACCGGGGTCCACAGTTCACTAGTGGTGTCTCTCCCATAAGATAAATAGCATGTTGGGTGAACAAATTACAGTTGGGCAATTGACAAATAGAGAGGGCATGACCATGCATATACATGATATGATGAGTATTGTGAGATTTAATTGGGCATTACGACAAAGTACATAGACCGCTATCTAGCATGCATCTATGTCTAAAAAGTCCACCTTCAGGTTATCATCCGAACCCCTTCCAGTATTTAGTTGCAAACAACAGACAATTGCATTAAGTATGGTGCGTAATGTAATCAATAACTACATCCTCGGACATAGCATCAATGTTTTATCCCTAGTGGCAACAGTACATCCATAACCTTAGAGGTTTCTGTCACTCCCCCAGATTCACGGAGACATGAACCCACTATCGAGCATAAATAGTCCCTCTTGGAGTTACTAGCAAAAACTTGGCCAGAGCCTCTACTAATAACGGAGAGCATGCAAGATCATAAACAACACATAGATATAAATTGATAATCAACATAACATAGTATTCTCTATCCATCGGATCCCAACAAACACAACATATAGCATTACAGATAGATGATCTTGATCATGTTCGGCAGCTCACAAGATCCGACAATGAAGCACATAAGGAGAAGACAACCATCTAGCTACTGCTATGGACCCATAGTCCAGGGGTGAACTACTCACTCATCACTCCGGAGGCGACCATGGCGGTGTAGAGTCCTCCGGGAGATGATTCCCCTCTCCGGCAGGGTGCCGGAGGCGATCTCCTGAATCCCCCGAGATGGGATTGGCGGCGGCGGCGTCTCTGGAAGGTTTTCCGTATCGTGGCTCTCGGTACTGGGGGTTTCGCGACGAAGGCTATTTGTAGGCGGAAGGGCAGGTCAAGGGGCGTCACGAGGGGCCCACACCGTAGGTCGGCGCGGCCAAGGGCTGGGCCGCGCCTCCCTATCATCTGGCCGCCTCGTGGCCCCACTTCGTTAGCTCTCCGGTCTTCTGGAAGCTTCGTGTGAAAATAGGCCCCTGGGCGTTGATTTCGTCCAATTCCGAGAATATTTCCTTACTAGGATTTCTGAAACCAAAAACAGCAGAAAACAGCAACTGGCTCTTCGGCATCTCGTTAATAGGTTAGTTCCAGAAAATGCATAAATATGACATAAAGTATGCATAAAACATGTAGATATCATCAATAATGTGGCATGGAACATAAGAAATTATCGATATGTCGGAGACGTATCAGCATCCCCAAGCTTAGTTTCTGCTCGTCTCGAGCAGGTAAACGATAACAAAAGATAATTTCTGGAGTGACATGCCATCATAACCTTGATCATACTATTGTAAGCACATGTAATGAATGCAGCGATCAAAACAATGTAAATGACATGAGTAAACAAATGAATCATATAGCAAAGACTTTTCATGAATAGTACTTCAAGACAAGCATCAATAAGTCTTGCATAAGAGTTAACTCATAAAGCAATAATTCAAAGTAAAGGTATTGAAGCAACACAAAGGAAGATTAAGTTTCAGCGGTTGCTTTCAACTTGTAACATGTATATCTCATGGATAGTTGTCAACATAGAGTAATATAACAAGTGCAATATGCAAATATGTAGGAATCAATGCACAGTTCACACAAGTGTTTGCTTCTTGAGGTGGAGAGAGATAGGTGAACTGACTCAACAATAAAAGTAGAAGAAAGGTCCTTCAAAGAGGAAAGCATCGATTGCTATATTTGTGCTAGAGCTTTGATTTTGAAAACAAGAAACAATTTTGTCAATGGTAGTAATAAAGCATATGTGTTATGTAAATTATATCTTACAAGTTGCAAGCCTCATGCATAGTATACTAATAGTGCCCGCACCTTGTCCTAATTAGCTCGGATTACCTGGATTATCATCGCAATGCACATGTTTTAACCAAGTGTCACAAAGGGGTACCTCTATGCCGCATGTACAAAGGTCTAAGGAGAATGCTCGCATCGGATTTCTCGCTATTGATTATTCTCAACTTAGACATCCATACCGGGACAACATAGACAACAGATAATGGACTCCTCTTTTATGCATAAGCATGTAGCAACAATTAATTTTCTCATATGAGATTGAGGATATTTGTCCAAAACTAAAACTTCCACCATGGATCATGGCTTTAGTTAGCGGCCCAATGTTCTTCTCTAACATTATGCAATGCTCTAACCATTCTAGCGGTAAATCTCCCTTACTTTAGACAAGACGAACATGCATAGCAACTCACATGATATTCAACAAAGAGTAGTTGATGGCGTCCCCAGGAACATGGTTATCGCACAACAAGCAACTTAATAAGAGATAAAGTGCATAAGTACATATTCAATACCACAATAGTTTTTAGGCTATTTGTCCCATGAGCTATATATTGTAAAGGTAGAGGATAGAAATTTTAAAGGTAGCACTCAAGCAATTTACTTTGGAATGGCGGAGAAATACCATATAGTAGGCAGGTATGGTGGACACAAATGGCATAGTGGTTGGCTCAAGGATTTGGATGCATGAGAAGTATTCCCTCTCGATACAAGGTTTAGGCTAGCAAGGCTATTTGAAACAAACACAAGGATGAAGCGGTGCAACAAAACTCACATAAAAGACATATTGTAAACATTATAATACTCTACACCGTCTTCCTTGTTGTTCAAACTCAATACTAAAAATTATCTAGACCTTAGAGAGACCAATTATGCAAACCAAATTTTAGCAAGCTCTATGTATTTCTTCATTAATATGTGCAAAGTATATGATGCAAGAGCTTAAACATGAGCACAACAATTGCCAAGTATCACATTATCCAAGACATTTTAGCAATTACTACATGTATCATTTTCCAATTCCAACCATATAACAATTTAACGAAGAAGAAACTTCGCCATGAATACTATGAGTAAAGCCTAAGGACATATTTGTCCATATGCAACAGCGGAGCGTGTCTCTCTCCCACACAAAGAATGCTAGGATCCATTTTATTCAAACAAAACAAAAACAAAAACAAACCGACGCTCCAAGCAAAGTACATAAGATGTGATGGAATAAAAATATAGTTTCAGGGGAGGAACCTGATAATGTTGTCGATGAAGAAGGGGATGCCTTGGGCATCCCCAAGCTTAGACGCTTGAGTCTTCTTGATATATGCAGGGGTGAACCACCGGGGCATCCCTGCGGTGACCCAGTATACCACTTCATGTTGTAGTATACAAGTCGTTGATATGATCTTTGTGAAGGGACTTCTTCACAAATTGCCATATCCCTCAGAGTGGTACAACAGAAACATTGCAGGTCATAACACTCCATACTTTATTACAAACATTGTCTTAACAAGTTGGTATTCTCACAGGTCCTATGAGAACACCCTAAGATACTACTAAAGTACGATTACAACTCATACTATAGATGAAAGAGCTCAACAGCTTATTTAGGTAAGTTCTACGCTGCTCGGCTCTATGATGCTAGGTATGTCACTACTCCTCCACCTCCGTGTCATCGGGTCCGTAGACTATCCCATAGTCTACTCCTTCAACTCCTCCGGTAAGATCAGGTTCTTCGTAGACCAACTCGTAACTTCCTTCTGGTGCTCCATCGTTGATGGCCTCCACTTCCGTATCACAGTCTAGCAAGGGTGTCGAAAGAAAGTGAGTACAGAGGTACTCAGCAAGTTCTAAAAGAATAAAAAGGTGTTTGATGCACTAGCTACGACCATTGATCAGGAAATCGCAGGTCCATGCATGTTTTGAAAACATTTCTTCAAAAGGTTGCTTTTATTATGAAAACTATGCCCGTCAGTCTTCACAGGTTGACTAGAACTTCACGGAGTTCCTTTCCTGCCGCGTTCGCAGTTCCCTTCCCGGAACAAGGAGTGACAGCCACAATTTGATACACTCTGTAGAGGTGCGTTACTTTTCCCACAAGAGATCTCACCCTTTTTGCCATCCGCAGGGACTTGCCCCCGTTCACACTTCCTTTGGTGTGAGGCCAGGTATAAAGATCCAAGCCCACACCGCCTTCTCCGCGACTGCAAACCCACCCTTTTGTCCAACCGTACACCTCCAGTAGACTTCCCCCGATAATACGGCTTTACTCATGGTGTACTCCGGACAATCCCTCATAGATCGTAGAGCTTATCATCACTAATGGATGGGGATTTAAAAGGATTTCCCAACCTATTATGGCAATAGCCTCCAACACCCCACCGGCTCTCCGATCCGTTGGCGTGCAGAAGGGAAAAGATACGGCTAGCTTCCCCAGAGCCATTATAGATCTCATGGTTAACGCGGTTTGTACGGCGCTAGAATCACTGGACGGCATTGGTAATTAATCCTAGGGTGATATAACCCATGCAATGGAACCTCCACCATATCAACACATACCATGGTTCCATTGCCCACCACATAGTCATATTCATAATTGTAAAATAATACTTTGCTTTTCAATGCTTGAGTGATAAGTATAGTACTTTGCATATAGTTTGGTAAAAATAATCAAATGACATGAGCAAGCGATGAACTTGCCTGTGGACTGCGAGATAGTGCAGTTCAATGCAGTTGATGGAACCTGGACCTCGGGTTCTGTAAGAAGCATCATTGTCCGGTAAGGACAATGTTATAAAATCCAAATAATGCAATCATGGATGTATTATTTTATGTTGGATCCCTTTACCCCGCTGAGTTATATCCATGTAGGGTTGCATTTAAGATTTCTGTCTTTGACGGTAATTTACAATTGATTTAAAAGTATAAACCATTTTAATTCACACAAAGTACAACAATTCAAAGTAAAACTATTTACTTGGTAATTCCCTTAATCATTCCAAAAATAATTGAAAATTATAGAGTTACCTCTATAGTTTTTGGAATAAAAAGGAGTATAGTATTTTTCTGGGAAAAATACCCTTTTTCAAAAGAAATGACTTGGAATAATAGAATTTCATTTTGAAATGTTTGAAAATAAGTATTTGAACTTATTTGAGATTTTTCCTTAAATTTTAATTACAAGGAAATAATAGTTTAAAATTCCAAGTTATTATTTAAATTCTTAAAATTCATAATTTTGAATTTGTCTCATAAATTCATTTCATATTTTATTCTTGTTAAGATTTATTTTTCATTCATCAATCCAATTTTTAATGGATTTTTAGAGTTGTATTTGATTTATTAAAATTTGGTAAAGTTCTGGCCTTTTATTAAATGTTAAAAGACCAAAATACCCCCCTGGACCCATATTGGGCCCAGCCCATTAACCTAAGCCCATGGGACAGCCCACTAAGGCTTGCCCCATAGCGGCTCGGTGGAGCCGAACGGCCCACCGCTCTCACTCACTCGGCCCTCTCTTTCTTTTCGTTCCTAACCCTAGCCTCTCTGCGACGCCCTGGCGATGGCGTCGCCGCCATGGCCGCCGCCTCGCTCCGGCCATCGCCGTGCTTCCCTGACCTCGCCATCTATCTGATCTGGACCGCCGCGAGACGATCTATCGATCTGTCCGCGTGGTTTCTCCGATTGCTTCCTCTCCTGGCGAATCGCCTCCTCTCTGGATCTCGTGGAGAATCGCCTAGAGCGATTGGGTGATCTCCGACGAGCTCTCGCCCTCGCCATCGACGTATGCGCCTCCGAGACCGACCTGGCGCGGGGTCTTCTCGCAGTACCAGTGCCGTCGTCTCTGTGCCGTGCTGCTGTGGTGGTGTTCGTCGGCGTAACGCCGGCGCCTTCCCTGGCTTTGCAGCTACTATGGCCGCGCGAGCACTGCCTCGCCATGCCATAGCCTCTGCCACCAGGCGCGTGTAAGTTGCTCTGCTCCTTCTCCTTCTCCTCTCCATGCCTGTGCGCCTCCCATGATTCTGTGCTCCTTCTTCTCTTGTTCTACTGCTCTCTGATGATCCTGTGATCATGCAGAGCTATGCTATTGCTGTGCAATTTGCCTGTGCTTCTGTTTACTGCAAGCTCATGGCCCAATTACCAGTTACTGGTACTGGCACATGCTGCTTTGCTTGCAATTCATGCTGTGCTTGTATCTCTGCTGCTCCTAGCATGCTCTATACTTGCCATGCTCTGTTGTGCTTGCTCAAAAGCTAGCTATGCCATGCTATGCTTGACTGTGGCTTGCTGATTCTTACTGGCATATTATACTTGCTTGTCTAGGTGTACTGCTATGCATCTGTGACACTTGTGTGTGTGCCAGTGGTGCCTGTGATATGCTTCAGTGCTTCCTATGCAAGCCAATGATCCATTGGATCATTCCTTGCTTGTTGGCTAACCTCTCTGTGTAACTGGGCTTGCTATAATTGATCCATTTGATCAATTCAATTATCAGTGATAGCTTATCAAGCTATCCGTGGCTAAGTGATTTAATTTCCTTGTGATGCTGATGCTCAAGCATCACTATGCTGTTGCTTACTCAAGCTACTGTCAGTGCTAAGCATGGATCTGTGATAAATTCATGCTTGTATTAATTAAATTATGATGAACTGCTTATGCAGTAATGATTTAAATGATTTGCTTGCAAATGATTTGGCTGTTCACGATTATCTGGCAAGCAATTGAATCTGAATCCATTCCTGGATAATGATGTGATATATTTGGCTTTCTCTTAATTGGTGCTAAGTGTGATGGGACCTCAGTAGCCTTGCTACTGACTGGTTGCTCACATGGTTGGTTGGATCTTGTTGGCTACTCATCTTTGCTTGCATATTTGGGGATCATAATAAATATGAATGCCAATATGCTTGCCTGTGAAGAAATCTAGGGTTTCCTGATGGTTGCATGCTTAGGATTTTCTGTGTAGTCTTAGCTGCTAATCCTTGCCATCTACTGGTGCTATCTGTGCATCTAATCTGGCTAGTGTGTGCATCTATGCATATGTGCTAGTTTCTGTGTACAAGATCTGTATCTGGATGCTTTATATTTTTAGTAGCTTTTGACTGGCAGTAATCCTTGGTGAAAACCAAGTGATGATCTACCCATATGAGCATCTGCTCATCCCATGCTTATTTCATGCATATGATGGATCAGATCCATTGGATCTGTCCAGGTATTTGGTATACCTTGTTCCAGCTCCTAGATTGAGATTTTGTGTTGATGCAGACTTGTGGTCTGTGTCACAGCCCTTCACCTCCAGATCTTGGATGATCTTCTTAGGTCACCATGGTTTCTGGTGGTTGAGTGGTTGTGTGTGTTGGTTCTGTTCTTGAGCAAGAACTGGATGAACTGTGCTTGTTCTTGCTTCACCCTTACCTTGTGAATCCTTATCTGGTCGACTGGTTACTGTTTCTAGGGTTTGTGCCCCTTTTATATGAACTCTACTTCTGTTCTTGCAATGACACACAAGCCTGGCTTGCTTTGGTGACTAAGCTTGTGCATTGCCTTGTTGTGGCCTACCCAACACACATGAGCTGTGTGCTCTCATATGCTGAAACTTGAGCCCCTGGTGGTGCTCAGGTTTGGTCTGCTGTTGCCCTTATCTTGTGCTGTCCAGAGTTTTGGACAAGCACAAGTGTACAGGACGGCTGGTTCTGTCCAAACTGAATTCTTTGGTTAACACTAACTTTCTGGCTAGTCTTGCTGTTTTGTTCTTGCAGGTTTTGAAGATGAATATGACCATGAAGATATACTTCAAGTCATTTAGTCTAGGTTTTAGTTTAGGAGCAATATTGTAATCTTCATTTTCTTTTCTGTTTATTATTCATCAATTCTTGTATCAAGAATATTGTAAAAACAATGTAATATGTGTTGTGATATCAATAAAGCTCAAGTTTTTGTTTATGAGCTTTTACTTTATGTAATGTTTATATTCTGAATTAAATATTGTACTTAATATTCAATGTGAAATTCAAAGTCATTTGATTTCATAAGTTGTGTTTAAATTGTGAATTCCATATTTATATTGTTTAATGCTTATTGTTAAATGTATTAACACTTGTCAAATGAAATCAATTCCCCAAATCAACAAGATACAAAAGAGATCATGTCGAAATTTCCCTAACTCACATTGCCTAACCCTAAGTGCAAAATGAGAGAGAACCTCGATCCCTCTTAGGTTTAGTTGCAATAAGGCGCGAAAATTTCCCCCGTTTTGCGATGAAATGCACATCCCATTTCTAAATCTACCCTTCGTTGTTCCTATGTTCTGGGTTATTACAGCCTCTCCCCCTTAACAGAAACTTCGTCCCGAAGTTAAGATTGGTACCTGAACATCTCGGGGTAAGACTTCCTTAATTCTTCTTCCGTCTCCCAAGTTGCTTCTCGCCCAGGATGATGTTGCCATTGAACTTTGCAGTATTTGATTGCTCTGTTTCTTAACTTCTTCCATTGTACTTCTAAGATCTTTTCTGGTCTTTCCACATAAGTTAGGTCAGATTGCAATTCTATTTCTTCATATGTGATGGGATCATCCGGTGCCTTCAAACACTTTCTGAGTTGTGAAACATGAAACACATTACGAACTTGACTTAGTTGTGCCGGTAACTCCAACTCAAAAGCTGTTCCTCGATTCTGACTGAGTATCTTAAATGGTCCTATATATCGAGGACTTAACTTTCCTTTCACTCCGAACCTCTTAAGTCCTTTCATTGGGCTAACCTTTAAATAAACCATGTCTCCCACTTTCAGTTCCCAATCTCTTCTCTTTAAATCGGCGTAACTCTTCTGACGACTCTGAGCTATTTTGAGTCTATCCCGGATTACCTCAATGACTTCTTGTCCCTCCTTGATGTAGTCCGGTGTAAACTCCTTGTTTTCTCCGGTTTCAAACCAACAAATTGGTGATCGACACTTTCTTCCGTACAATGCTTCGTATGGTGCCATCTGGATGCTACTCTGATAACTGTTGTTATATGAGAATTCTGCTAAAGGTAAATGGTCCTCCCATGAGCCTCCAAAGTTCAGAGCACAAGCTCTAAGCATGTCTTCAAGTATCTGATTGTTTCTTTCGGTTTGTCCTCCGGTTTGTGGATGATATGCTGTACTGAAATCCAATTTGGATCCCAAAGATTCTTGTAGTTGTTTCCAGAATGCTGATGTGAAAATTGAACCTCTATCTGAGACTATCTTCTTTGGTACTCCATGCTTACTCACAATCTCCTTAACATATATATCCACAAGCTTCTCTGCAGTATCCTTTGTATTTACGGCTATGAAATGAGCACTCTTGGTAAGTCTATCCACTATTACCCATATCATATCCTTCTTCTTACTAGTCATTGGTAGACCAGTAACAAAATCCATTCCGATTTCATCCCATTTCCACTCCGGTATCTCTAGTGGTTTGAGTAATCCCGCGGGACTCTGATGCTCTGCCTTCACTCGTTGACATGTATGACATTCCGAGACATATTGTGCTATTTCTCTTTTCATGTTGTTCCACCAGAACATCTCCTTCAAATCCATATACATCTTAGTACTTCCTGGATGTATGGAATAAGGGGTTTCATGTGCTACCTTTAATATGATTGACTTCACTTCTGGATCATCCGGTACACAGATCCTTTTCTGGAAGTATAATGAATCAAAATCCCCTAGATGGAATTCTGATGGTCTTCCTTCACCAATCCTCTTGATTTCCTCTTGTATAAACAAATCATCCGCTTGTTTTCAGATAATCTCATATTTCAAGTATGAGTACATCTCATCCATAATCCTCATGGTTGCTATACTTCCCTTATCATCACCTTGAATAAACAAAATCTAAGCATCCTCTAACTCTTTTCGAAGTTCCTTTGGAATCTCCCATTCCGTAGGTTGATTTTCCGTACTCTTCCTACTTAGGGCATCTGCTACCACATTAGCTTTGCCTGGTGTATAGTTGATCTTAAGGTCGTAATCCTTAATCAACTCTAACCATCTCTTCTGCCTCATGTTTAATTCCTTCTGGGTGAAGAAATATTTCAAACTTTTATGATCGGTGTATAACTCACACTTGGATCCATATAGAAATTGTCTCCAACTCTTCAAAGCATACACAACTGCCGCTAACTCGAGATCATGTACTGGGTAGTTATGTTCATGTGGTTTTAACTGCCTTGATCCATAAGCTATTACCTTCCGATCTTGCATAAGAACACATCCAAGTCCATTCTTGGAAGCATCACAATACACCGTGTAATCTTTTCCAGGTTCAGGAACTGCTAACACCGGTGCTGTGGTTAACTTATCTTTGAGTGTTTGGAAGCTGGCTTCACACTCATCTGTCCACACAAATGGAGTATTTTTCTTGAGTAACTTGGTCATTGGTCCTGCAATCTTCGAAAATCCCTCTATGAATCTCCGATAATAGCCTGCCATACCAAGAAATCCTCGTATCTCCTTAGCATTTTTAGGTGATTTCCATTCCAATACGGACTGAACTTTTCTTGGATTCACCGCTATGCCTTCTTTGGTTATGACATGTCCAAGAAATTCAACACTATCTAACCAAAATTTGCACTTGCTGAACTTCGCATATAGCTGATGTTCCCTCAAAGTTTGCAGAACTATCTTCAAATGCTTGGCATGTTCTTCTTTATCTTTGGAATAGATTAGAATATCATCTATGAACACTATCACAAACTTGTCCAAGTACTTCATGAATATCTTGTTCATCAAATTCATGAAAATTGCTGGTGCATTTGTTAGTCCAAATGGTACAACCAAGTATTCATGGTGTCCATACCTTGATACAAACGCTGTTTTTGGTACATCCTCCTTCTTGATCTTGATTTGATGGTATCCTGACCTTAAATCTATCTTCGAGAAGACTCCTGCTCCTTGAACTTGATCAAAAAGGTCTTGGATTCTAGGTAAAGGATACTTGTTCTTGATAGTTACATTGTTCAAATTTCTGTAATCTCCACACATTCTCTTTCCTCCATCTCTTTTATCCACAAAAATCACTGGTGTACCCCATGGTGACACACTTTCTTGAATGAATCCCTTCTGTTCTAACTCATCAATCTGAGTCTTCAGTTCCACTAATTCCTTTGGCCCCATCTTATATGGTGGTTGTGCTATTGGTGCTGTGCCTGGAATCAGATCGATTGTGAATTCTATCTCTCTATCGGGTTGCATTCCCGGTAGTTCCTTAGGAAATACATCCCTAAACTCATTCACTACAGGAATATCTTCAATTCTCACTTCCTTCAGGCTATTTAGTTCCAATCCGATCTCCAACTCACTGTACTTATCTCCTTGGAACACTATTCGACCTCCGATGGAATTGCGAAGTGATACTGTTTTGTCTCCACAGTTAATCACCGCTCCATTTTCTGTCAACCAATCCATCCCTAGGATGACTGATATGTCCTTCATGGGTATGATGAATAGGTCCGCGAAATACACACAGTCACATATGGTTAGGATTTGTGCTTCTTTCACGTGGGTTACTAAGATCGTCCCCCCCCCGCGGATAGAACAGTTATAGGGGTTTCTAACTTAGAACATCTAAGCCCGAATCTTTCCACAAACTCTAATGCAAGAAATGATGTGGTTGCTCCAGTATCAAATAATACTTTGCCAGGATGAGTAAGAATGCTTAGCGTACCTAAGACTGTTTGATCCGACTCTTCCGCTTGTTCCAAAGATGTGCAATTCAGCTTTCCATAAGGCTTTCCCCTCTTGTTGTTGTTGTAGTTGCGGTTGTTGTTGTTGTTGTTGTTGTTGTTGTTGTTGTTGTTGTTGTTGTTGTTGTTGTTGTTGTTGTTGTTGTTGTTGTTGTTGTTGCGGTTGTTGTTATTTCCACCTCGTCCTCCAGAGCTCTGTCCGCTCCAAGACGCCTTGTTTGGACAATCCGGCTTGATGTGTCCATCCTTCCCACAACCATAACAGATGATTTTGGGTTTCTAACAATCCTTCTGCAAATGACCTCTCAGGCCACAATTGTTGCAGATGATCTGGTTGATTGGATTCTGACTCTGACCTCCCCGGTTGTATTGATTACCCGTAGTAGGTCGGTATCGGGGTTTGAAACTCCGATCAGGTGTTGGTTTACTGATTGGGTACTTCCTTGGCTCTATACGAGCCCTCTTCCTTCTGTCCTCCTGGACTTGCCTATAATCATCCTCGAAAGTGATTGCCGAGTCAATCAGTTCCTGGAATTCGGCAGTCCGTGCCAACCTCAGTTGCATTTTCATGTATGGATTCATGCCTTTCATGAACCGCTTCTTCCGCTTCTCCTCTGTATCTACATCCTCAGGTGCATACCTGGATAACCTGTTGAAATCCCGAACATACTGCATGATGGGTGCAGTATTCTGTCTTAGTTCTTCAAACTCCCTCTTCTTCAGCTCCACCACACTGTCCGGAACATGAGCATCCCTGAACTTCTTCTTGAACTCCTCCCAGGTGAATACCTTATCTGGAGGGTGTACTGCTACAAGATTCTCCCACCATGACGCTGCTGGTCCTGACAACAGATAAGTGGTATATCTGATCTTCTCCTCATCGTTGCAACCAACGGTTTTCAGCTTCCTTTCCGTATCCATAAGCCAATCTTCAGCATCCATTGGTTCTGGAGCTGATGTAAAGGGTAGTGGTCTTGCATTTTGGAAGTCCGGTAGTGTTACTCCCTTGCCTTCATTACCCCTATCATTGATGACGTGGGTAAAGAAATCTTGCATGTTCTTGCTCTGGCTTTCCTGGTAACGCCTCCTATCTTCCTCCATTGCTCTCATATACTGTTGGAAATCTGGGTGCATCATTGGGTGTGGTGGTGGTGGTGGTGCATTCTCTGCTCTAGCTGCTGCATCTGCCTCCTCTTTCTCTCTTGCTTCCCGCTCTCTGCGAGCCTCTTCGGTTTCTACTAACGCCATTTCCCCCTAGTTCTGTAACAAAGAGCGATTACTCATAATTACACCATGCGAATGTTTTCTGAGCTCAACTCATTGCCCAGAACTAGTCACACAATAAAATCAAGAAGCAAATCCAAAACAAACATTTATTATGTATATACACTGTATAATACATAACATACACACATATATTACATGTGGTATATATAAACCACTTATTTGGCTCAAAGCCCAAGCCAACGGGAATTTAAAATACGTTCTATTACAATACCACCTAGATTACTTTATTCTTCCTTGGAACTCTACTCCTCATCGTCTTCATTCGCCTCCGCATACATTCCTGGGGTCCATACGGTACATCGACTTGTCTTCCGGACACCGTCCGGAACAAAGGTCCTTCCAGTAGGTATGTAATCTGAATCGGACGAAGTGCCGAGACAGAGATCAGTCATGCCTAAGTGGCTAGACAATGACTCGTATGTATCCCCAGTAGGATACATACCTCCTTCTTCCGTCATCCATGAAGGGTTTCTATTCACCTGCCCCCTCATCTTCTTCTTCTTCTTCTTCTTGACTCCAGAGCTTTCACCTTCTTCGTACTGTGATGGTTTAGTTAATCCCATCTCCAAATCTAAAGAAATGGAATCAGTACCTTTCTCTTCCTGCCCGTAGTGTTGGTTAACGTATTGGTTAACCCCACCACTTTCATCTCCTGTATCACATGGAATCGGCTCCTCCTCATCTCCGAAAGGTTCCCCGAAACGCCAACCCGTCGAGTTCTCGATCAGTGACTCCGAGCAGTTTATGTTCCATGAATGATCTCCCCCATATCCAGTATCATACGATGCTGACACGTGTGGATAGTGTGGAACAAAGTTGGGTGTAAGTGGATCTCTCTTGGCAACTGGTCACTCAAATCTACATAGCTGTCTAGACTAAAGAAAGGTGTAGTATGTTGTGGTTGTGCCCTCAAATCATGCATCCGAGCTTGGACTTTATCAGGGTCCGTGAACTCAGCTAGCATGTGGTCAATCTCACCTCTCATCTTCATGTGTAAAAGGTACATCATGGTCAATAAAGACTTACAGCTGTCCATGTGCTTTGCCGCAGCTTCAGGACTTCTGTGTGCTAACACCAAATGATTCAGAGTGGGATCCTCATCTTCCTCGGCATGAGGTATATGAGAAAACTCTGAACATAGTAGTTCTACTAACTTGTGCTGCCTTATCTCAAGGATTGCCTTGAATAGGCCCATGTGGTAGGCTGTGGTGATAGTTTTGGCTTCTCCGTATGGCATTATACGACTCATCAGCAGTTGCGCCGGTAATTGGACCGAGACTCTACACTTGGCTAGGATTTCCCCATCATAGTAGGTATACTTGATAACAGGTATCCGTGGATCACAATGAAGTTCCTTCAGCATCCCACACAGGAGAGCTGTTATTGGTCCATCATAATCACCGAGCCAACCCTCAACCTTCCTCATAGTCCTCTTAGGAAATGTGTACGCCATTATGGCTGTATACAAAAGCAGAATATTAGTAGTGATAATGCATCATAATAGCTATAATAAAGAATTATCGCACTAAAATATATGGTTTTGCTATTCTCAAGTGAATAATCACCATACTTCTAGAGAATCCTTTACTATTTCTACTAGACTCCTACAGGTTTCTTCCCTATACTAGGTTTTTCCAACCTAAGGTCGCAACATTTGCTCTGATACCAGCTGCGGTGACCCAGTATACCACTACATGTTGTAGTATACAAGTCGTTGATATGATCTTTGTGAAGGGACTTCTTCACAAATTGCCATATCCCTCAGAGTGGTACAACAGAAACATTGCAGGTCATAACACTCCATACTTTATTACAAACATTGTCTTAACAAGTTGGTATTCTCACAGGTCCGATGAGAACACCCTAAGATACTACTAAAGTACGATTACAACTCATACTATAGATGAAAGAGCTCAACAACTTATTTAGGTAAGTTCTACGCTGCTCGGCTCTATGATGCTAGGTATGTCACTACTCCTCCACCTCCGTGTCATCGGGTCCGTAGACTATCCCATAGTCTACTCCTTCAACTCCTCCGGTAAGATCAGGTTCTTCGTAGACCAACTCGTAACTTCCTTCTGGTGCTCCATCGTTGATGGCCTCCACTTCCGTATCACAGTCTAGCAAGGGTGTCGAAAGAAAGTGAGTACAGAGGTACTCAGCAAGTTCTAAAAGAATAAAAAGGTGTTTGATGCACTAGCTACGACCATTGATCAGGAAATCGCAGGTCCATGCATGTTTTGAAAACATTTCTTCAAAAGGTTGCTTTTATTATGAAAACTATGCCCGTCAGTCTTCACAGGTTGACTAGAACTTCACGGAGTTCCTTTCCTGCCGCGTTCGTAGTTCCCTTCCCGGAACAAGGAGTGACAGCCACAATTTGATACACTCTGCAGAGGTGCGTTACTTTTCCCACAAGAGATCTCACCCTTTTTGCCATCCGCAGGGACTTGCCCCCGTTCACACTTCCTTTGGTGTGAGGCCAGGTATAAAGATCCAAGCCCACACCGCCTTCTCCGCGACTGCAAACCCACCCTTTTGTCCAACCGTACACCTCCAGTAGACTTCCCCCGATAATACGGCTTTACTCATGGTGTACTCCGGACAATCCCTCATAGATCGTAGAGCTTATCATCACTAATGGATGGGGATTTAAAAGGATTTCCCAACCTATTGCGGCAGTGCCTCCAACACCCCACCGGCTCTCCGATCCGTTGGCGTGCAGAAGGGAAAAGATACGGCTGGCTTCCCCAGAGCCATTATAGATCTCATGGTTAACGCGGTTTGTACGGCGCTAGAATCACTGGACGGCATTGGTAATTAATCCTAGGGTGATATAACCCATGCAATGGAACCTCCACCATATCAACACATACCATGGTTCCATTGCCCACCACATAGTCATATTCATAATTGTAAAATAATACTTTGCTTTTCAATGCATGAGTGATAAGTATAGTACTTTGCATATAGTTTGGTAAAAATAATCAAATGACATGAGCAAGCGATGAACTTGCCTGTGGACTGCGAGATAGTGCAGTTCAATGCAGTTGATGGAACCTGGACCTCGGGTTCTGTAAGAAGCATCATTGTCCGGTAAGGACAATGTTATAAAATCCAAATAATGCAATCATGGATGTATTATTTTATGTTGGATCCCTTTACCCCGCTGAGTTATATCCATGTGGGGTTGCATTTAAGATTTCTGTCTTTGACGGTAATTTACAATTGATTTAAAAGTATAAACCATTTTAATTCACACAAAGTACAACAATTCAAAGTAAAACTATTTACTTGGTAATTCCGTTAATCATTCCAAAAATAATTGAAAATTATAGAGTTACCTCTATAGTTTTTGGAATAAAAAGGAGTATAGTATTTTTCTGGGAAAAATACCCTTTTTCAAAAGAAATGACTTGGAATAATAGAATTTCATTTTGAAATGTTTGAAAATAAGTATTTGAACTTATTTGAGATTTTTCCTTAAATTTTAATTACAAGGAAATAATAGTTTAAAATTCCAAGTTATTATTTAAATTCTTAAAATTCATAATTTTGAATTTGTCTCATAAATTCATTTCATATTTTATTCTTGTTGAGATTTATTTTTCATTCATCAATCCAATTTTTTATGGATTTTTAGAGTTGTATTTGATTTACTAAAATTTGGTAAAGTTCTGGCCTTTTATTAAATGTTAAAAGACCAAAATACCCCCCTGGACCCATATTGGGCCCAGCCCATTAACCTAAGCCCATGGGACAGCCCACTAAGGCTTGCCCCATAGCGGCTCGGTGGAGCCGAACGGCCCACCGCTCTCACTCACTCGGCCCTCTCTTTCTTTTCGTTCCTAACCCTAGCCTCTCTGCGACGCCCTGGCGATGGCGTCGCCGCCATGGCCGCCGCCTCGCTCCGGCCATCGCCGTGCTTCCCTGACCTCGCCATCTATCTGATCTGGACCGCCGCGAGACGATCTATCGATCTGTCCGTGTGGTTTCTCCGATTGCTTCCTCTCCTGGCGAATCGCCTCCTCTCTGGATCTCGTGGAGAATCGCCTAGAGCGATTGGGTGATCTCCGACGAGCTCTCGCCCTCGCCGTCGACGTATGCGCCTCCGAGACCGACCTGGCGCGGGTGCTGCTCGCAGTACCAGTGCCGTCGTCTCCGTGCCGTGCTGCTGTGGTGGTGTTCGTCGGCGTAACGCCGGCGCCTTCCCTGGCTTTGCAGCTGCTATGGCCGCGCGAGCACTGCCTCGCCATGCCATAGCCTCTGCCACTGTGCGCGTGTAAGTTGCTCTGCTCCTTCTCCTTCTCCTCTCCATGCCTGTGCACCTCCCATGATTCTGTGCTCCTTCTTCTCTTGTTCTACTGCTCTCTGATGATCCTGTGATCATGCAGAGCTATGCTATTGCTGTGCAATTTGCACAGTGCTACATTTCATCGCAAGCTCATGGCCCAATTACCAGTTACTGGTACTGGCACATGCTGCTTTGCTTGCAATTCATGATGTGCTTGTATCTCTGCTGCTCCTAGCATGCTCTATACTTGCCATGCGCTGTTGTGCTTGCTCAAAAGCTAGCTATGCCATGCTATGCTTGACCGTGGCTTGCTGATTCTTACTGGCATATTATACTTGCTTGTCTAGGTGTACTGCTATGCATCTGTGACACTTGTGTGTGTGCCAGTGGTGCCTGTGATATGCTTCAAGAGCCTTATGCAAGCCAATGATCCATTGGATCATTCCTTGCTTGTTGGCTAACCTCTCTGTGTAACTGGGCTTGCTATAATTGATCCATTTGATCAATTCAATTATCAGTGATAGCTTACTGGCTAATACTGTGGCTAAGTGATTTAATTTCCTTGTGATGCTGATGCTCAAGCATCACTATGCTGTTGCTTACTCAAGCTACTGTCAGTGCTAAGCATGGATCTGTGATAAATTCATGCTTGTATTAATTAAATTATGATGAACTGCTTATGCAGTAATGTTTAAATGATTTGCTTGCAAATGATTTGGCTGTTCATGATTATCTGGCAAGCAATTGAATCTGAATCCATTCCTGGATAATGATGTGATATATTTGGCTTTCTCTTAATTGGTGCTAAGTGTGATGTGACCTCAGTAGCCTTGCTACTGACTGGTTGCTCACATGGTTGGTTGGATCTTGTTGGCTACTCATCTTTGCTTGCATATTTGGGGATCATAATAAATATGAATGCCAATATGCTTGCCTGTGAAGAAATCTAGGGTTTCCTGATGGTTGCATGCTTAGGATTTTCTGTGTAGTCTTAGCTGCTAATCCTTGCCATCTACTGGTGCTATCTGTGCATCTAATCTGGCTAGTGTGTGCATCTGTGCATATGTGCTAGTTTCTGTGTACAAGATCTGTATCTGGATGCTTTATATTTTTAGTAGCTTTTGACTGGCATTAATCCTTGGTGAAAACCAAGTGATGATCTACCCATATGAGCATCTGCTCATCCCATGCTTATTTCATGCATATGATGGATCAGATCCATTGGATCTGTCCAGGTATTTGGTATACCTTGTTCCAGCTCCTAGATTGAGATTTTGTGTTGATGCAGACTTGTGGTTTGTGTCACAGCCCTTCACCTCCAGATCTTGGATGATCTTCTCAGGTCACCATGGTTTCTGGTGGTTGAGTGGTTGTGTGTGTTGGTTCTGTTCTTGAGCAAGAACTGGATGAACTGTGCTTGTTCTTGCTTCACCCTTACCTTGTGAATCCTTATCTGGTCGACTGGTTACTGTTTCTAGGGTTTGTGCCCCTTTTATATGAACTCTACTTCTGTTCTTGCAATGACACACAAGCCTGGCTTGCTTTGGTGACTAAGCTTGTGCATTGCCTTGCTGTGGCCTGCCCAGCACAAATGAGCTGTGTGCTCTCATATGCTGAAACTTGAGCCCCTGGTGGTGCTCAGGTTTGGTCTGCTGTTGCCCTTATCTTGTGCTGTCCAGAGTTTTGGACAAGCACAAGTGTACAGGACGGCTGGTTCTGTCCAAACTGAATTCTTTGGTTAACACTAACTTTCTGGATAGTCTTGCTGTTTTGTTCTTGCAGGTTTTGAAGATGAATATGACCATGAAGATATACTTCAAGTCATTTAGTCTAGGTTTTAGTTTAGGAGCAATATTGTAATCTTCATTTTCTTTTCTGTTTATTATTCATCAATTCTTGTATCAAGAATATTGTAAAAACAATGTAATCTGTGTTGTGATATCAATAAAGCTCAAGTTTTTGTTTATGAGCTTTTACTTTATGTAATGTTTATATTCTGAATTAAATATTGTACTTAATATTCAATGTGAAATTCAAAGTCATTTGATTTCATAAGTTGTGTTTAAATTGTGAATTCCATATTTATATTGTTTAATGCTTATTGTTAAATGTATTAACACTTGTCAAATGAAATCAATTCCCCAAATCAACAAGATACAAAAGAGATCATGTCGAAATTTCCCTAACTCACATTGCCTAACCCTAAGTGCAAAATGAGAGAGAACCTCGATCCCTCTTAGGTTTAGTTGCAATAAGGCGCGAAAATTTCCCCCGTTTTGCGATGAAATGCACATTCCATTTCTAAATCTACCCTTCGTTGTTCCTATGTTCTGGGTTATTACAATCCCCAAGCTTAGAGCTTTCACTCTCCTTGATCATGTTGTATCATCTCCCTCTCTTGATCCTTGAAAACTTCCTCCACACCAAACTCAAAACAACTCATTAGAGAGTTAGTGCACAATCAAAATATACATGTTCAAAGGTGACATAATCATTCTTAACACTTCTATACATTGCACAAAGCTACTGAAAGTCAATGGAATCGAAAAATCCATCGAACATAGCAAAACAGGCAATGCGAAATAAAAGGCAGAATCTGTCAAAACAGAACAGTTCGAAAGACGAATTTTATTGAGGCACCAGACTTGCTCAAATAAAAATGCTCAAATTGAATGAAAGTTGCGTACATATCTGAGGATCACTCACGTAAATTGGCATAATTTTCTGAGTTACCTACAGAGAATTTTGCCCAGATTCGTGACAGCAAAGAAATCTGTTTCTGCGCAGTAATCCAAATCTAGTATGAACCTTACTATCAACGACTTTACTTGGCACAACAATGCACAAAACTAAGATAAGGAGAGGTTGCTACAGTAGTAAACAACTTCCAAGACTCAAATATAAAATAAAATTACTGTAGTAAAAACATGGGTTGTCTCCCATAAGCGCTTTTCTTTAACGCCTTTCAGCTAGGCGCAGAAAGTGTGTATCAAGTATTATCGAGAGATGGTGTATCAACATTACCTTGGGCTTTACCCTTACATTTCTTGTTCTTTTTCTTACTTTTTGATTTAGGGAATACATGTCTTCCCCCCGGTGTAGAGGTGAATTTCAGGGTGCCTTCTCCCATATCTATGACTGCTCCCAATAGTTTCAGCAGGGATCTTCCGAGTGTGATTTGTCCTGTTCCTACACATTCAATAACAAGATAATCAATGGATATTGTTCTTCCAAGAATGGTTGTATGCACACCTGCGGCTATTCCCTTAGGAATTATAACAGAGTTATCAATAAGAGTTATTTCTTCTCCTCCTTCAATGAATCCCCAAAGTTGCAAAGATTCATGAATACTCTTAGGCATAAGGCAAAATTCAGACATAATATCACAATTGGCATGAAGAGTTTGATCACCGATAACAATTTTAACAGTAGGATCCCATAATGAAGGTTCAGAGTTCACTAAAACTTGTTCAAGACGGTTACGAACATAGCGATAGTTGTCATTCAAGCGAGATGCACTTGTCTCTAGATTGTTTAATCTATTGTAAATGCTAATAAGGGCTGAATCAAAGTTATTAGCTGAATTGTGTGATGCAACCAACTTCTTTATGGCATTAAAAGCTTGATCCCCATTGCAATGAAGGAAATATCCTCCCACTAAAGAATCCAAGGCATATCTATAGCGAATCATAAGACCAAAATAAAAATTACTAAGGAGCAAACTTAGAGTCATTTGAGGTTCAGCTTTACGATAAGAAGTAAAAATTCTGGACCAAGCATCTTTAAAACTCTCCTCATCCCCTTGTTTAAAAGTGAAGACTAATTCTTCGGGTGAAGAAGTAACAAGTGCAGAACTAGACATGGTAACAAAAGTAAAATGCAAGTAACTAATTTTTTTGTGTTTTCGATATAGAGTGCAAGACAGTAAATAAAGTAAAACTAGCAACTAATTTTTTTTGTATTTTGATTTAGTGCAGCAAACAAAGTAGTAAATAAAATAAAGCAAGACCAAAAACAAAGTAAAGAGATTGCGATGTGGAGACTCCCCTTGCAGCGTGTCTTGATCTCTCCGGCAACGGCGCTAGAAAATCTGCTTGATACACGTACAACACGCGTCCGTTGGGAACCCCAAGAGGAAGGTGTGATGCGTACAGCGGCAAGTTTTCCCTCAGTATGAAACCAAGGTTTATCGAACCAGTAGGAGCCAAGAAGCACGTTGAAGGTTGATGGCGGCGAGATGTAGTGCGGCGCAACACCAGGGATTCCGGCGCCAACGTGGAACCTGCACAACACAACCAAAGTACTTTGCCCCAACGAAACAGTGAGGTTGTCAATCTCACCGGCTTGCTGTAACAAAGGATTAGATGTATAGTGTGGATGATGATTGTTTGCAGAAAACAGTAGAACAATTGCAGTAGATTGTATTCGATGTAAAAGAATGGACCGGGGTCCACAGTTCACTAGTGGTGTCTCTCCCATAAGATAAATAGCATGTTGGGTGAACAAATTACAGTTGGGCAATTGACAAATAGAGAGGGCATGACCATGCACATACATGATATGATGAGTATTGTCAGATTTAACTGGGCATTACGATAAAGTACATAGACCGCTATCCAGCATGCATCTATGCCTAAAAAGTCCACCTTCAGGTTATCATCCGAAGTATGGTGCGTAATGTAATCAATAACTACATCCTCGGACATAGCATCAATGTTTTATCCCTAGTGGCAACAGTACATCCATAACCTTAGAGGTTTCTGTCACTCCCCCAGATTCACGGAGACATGAACCCACTATCGAGCATAAATACTCCCTCTTGGAGTTACTAGCAAAAACTTGGTCAGAGCCTCTACTAATAACGGAGAGCATGCAAGATCATAAACAACACATAGATATAAATTGATAATCAACATAACATAGTATTCTCTATCCATCGGATCCCAACAAACACAACATATAGCATTACAGATAGATGATCTTGATCATGTTCGGCAGCTCACAAGATCCGACAATGAAGCACATAAGCAGAAGACAACCATCTAGCTACTGCTATGGACCCATAGTCCAGGGGTGAACTACTCACTCATCACTCCGGAGGCGACCATGGCGGTGTAGAGTCCTCCGGGAGATGATTCCCCTCTCCGGCAGGGTGCCGGAGGCGATCTCCTGAATCCCCCGAGATGGGATTGGCGGCGGCGGCGTCTCTGGAAGATTTTCCGTATCGTGGCTCTCGGTACTGGGGGTTTCGCGACGAAGGCTATTTGTAGGCGGAAGGGCAGGTCAAGGGGCGTCACGAGGGGCCCACACCGTAGGTCGGCGCGGCCAAGGGCTGGGCCGCGCCGCCCTATCATCTGGCCGCCTCGTGGCCCCACTTCGTTAGCTCTCCGGTCTTCTGGAAGCTTCGTGTGAAAATAGGCCCCTGGGCGTTGATTTCGTCCAATTCCGAGAATATTTCCTTACTAGGATTTCTGAAACCAAAAACAGCAGAAAACAAAGAATCGGCTCTTCGGCATCTCGTTAATAGGTTAGTTCCAGAAAATGCATAAATATGACATAAAGTATGCATAAAACATGTAGATATCATCAATAATGTGGCATGAAACATAAGAAATTATCGATACGTCGGAGACGTATCAGTAGTCCCGGAATAGCTCGCCAAAGGGAGCTCTCAAACAAGTAGTCGCTAGAGATAGGTCCAGGAGGTGGGTGCCGGAGCGAGGGAGAGGAAGGAGGAGTTGGAAGGTGGAGAAATTGGAAGGGGGAGGGAGAAGGGGGAGAAGTGGAAGAAGATGAGGAATAGTGGAAGAGGAGGATGAGAAGGGTGCACCAGCTTGTTTTTGAAATAAAGCATATGGTAGTGCGCCAAGAGTAAGTGCCTTTTTTCGAAACTTTCTTTTTACCTAAATCTAAAATCTAAGAAAACTCTCGTTTTATTTTTTGATTTTGAGGATTCCAAAAAATCAGTAAACGGCCATAGGCCGGTAAAATTGGATGTAACTTTTTCTACAGATAAATTTTCACATAAAAAACTTTTTCATCGGAGGTCGTATGCAAAATACAGAATCATTTTGCCGAAACATTGGCGGAATTTTGCAAAACTTGTCGAAATTCATGTTTGTTAATTTTTCTAACAACTAGAACACATAGCACATGAATATCTTGAAGGATTTTGAATTTTGAAATGTTTTTATCAATTTCCTTTTTCTCTGAAACAGAAAAGGCGATCCGAGGGGAGGGGGTACAAAATCTGGTCCTCACTTAACATGGTGAAGTTGGAGCTGCTATGTTCTTCGAGTGTCTTCATTTGAGCGGCGTACAATGACCTGCAAGGGGCGGTCCAGGTGAAGCTCTTCTTCGGCGCAGGTCTCGCGCATCCCTCTCCGGAGCTCTTCATCGAAGGGCGGAGCTGGTTCTCCTACGTGAGAAGCCACCTGTTTGGTATTGGCCGGCTTGAGCTTCAAGGTACCACTTCGGCGAGGTCTTCTTTGTGTGTCGCTTCTTCGGGGAAGTTGGAGTGGTCGCTGACGATGAGTCGATGACACTGGTGGGCAACCAAGACGATCTTCGCTTTGGTGGTGTTGTTTCAGCTTATGAGGGTAGCTAGGGTGGTCGTGTGTGCTTTCGCTACGGTCGTGTCTCATAACGGTCAGCGAGTATTTGTACCGTTTTTTGTTAATAAACCGTCCACTTATTCTTCTCTATTAATGAATATGACAAGTCTTGCCTCGTTTCGAAAAAATAATTCAATCCTCCTGTGAGAGTATAAAGTTTTTTTTAAACTGGAAAACTATAAAGTTGTCACTGAGTCCAACTGTGGCATAAACGATACTAACCATAGATCCCGTTAATGCTACACGCTAAAATCTGTAGTAAGATGTATGGTAGAATCTTCTTTCGAACAAAGAAAAAAAGATGAAGGGCTGCATTACCATCATCTCCGTGCAAGCCAACAAGCTTGAGGGACTGATGCATGCACCGGCAGCGGCAGGCGGCTATGTCTCGCTAGTGGTGCTCGCTCTAGAAACGTCCTCGCAAGTGGCATCGTACGTACTCTACGTAGGTGCTGGACCAGGTTTATTTGCGGCCGCAGACACACGCACGCATAAAAGCAGGACCAGCGGACCAGGAGACCGGTGCTCATGCACACGTACTCGCAGCGAACGTGCGCACATGGTGCACGGATCGGAAGGACCGCGCGCGGTGAATGCTCGTAGGCTAGCAGCCAGGGCAACCACCAAACCGGCGGCCAAGTTAACCACCACCACCAGAATGCACCAAGTCATGGAATCTGCTGCATCACCCCCGCCGCCTGGATGCACCTTTTTTTTTGTACAGGCGCCTGGATGCACCTTGTTCGGGTGCTTCGAGAGCCGAGACTGACCATCTTGAACGGGCGGGCGGCAGACTTGCTTTGAATACAAAATATATCCATTTTGTTTGTTCATGTTGGGTCGTGGACACAATTTTAACAGTGTCCTACTTTTATCCGTTTAGATCGGAGAGCAGACTTAGGGCATCTCCAACCGGACGATTCAAACGGATGCGTTGGACAATCTGTTTTGGCCGTTTGGGTGACCGCGCGAACACCCGGTAGCGGCCCACGTCCGCGTGTCCGTTTGGGTCGCACGCTGCGCCCAACGCGCGGACGCAACACATAATCGAAAAAATAGAAAAACAAAAGTAAAAATGCAAATTTAAACGAAATTTGATTAAACATTTGCCCTATTTTGGGCAAATTTGTACATAGCCCTATTTTGGGCAAATAACTAACAAAAGAAGCCCTCTATATGGGCTTTAAAATTTAAACTAAAAACTCTCTAATAGGGTTTGGTCCGCGGCGCGGTGGCCGCCGGTGCGCCGCCTAGCCCCTGTGGGCGTCGTCGGTGTCGTCGTCGTCGTGGACGACGTCCCCGGGCGGCGAGGCACTGTTGTGGCACGAGCGCGCCGGGGACTCCGGCCACGGAGACCACATGGCCTCCTCCCAGGCCGAGTGGGGGTCCGGAGCCACCCGAGGTAGCGGCGGCGCACGGAGCAGCGCCTCCTCCCCGAGGCGCCGCTTCCTCGTCTCGCTGTGCGCGGCGCCCGGCCATCCGGCACCGCTCCTCCTCCGCGCGGCGCCGAAACTCCCGCGCCGCTGCTCCTCGCGCCGCTGCTCCTCCGCGCGGCGCGTGGCCTCCTCCCGTCGCGCCGCTTCCTCCTCCTCCCGTCGCGCCTGGCGGGCCTGGGCGTACAACTCCCAGGCCTCGGCTTCCTCCACCGCCTGCCGGGCCGCTTCCTCCATCTCGGAGGTGCGAATGGCCGCATGGAGGTGCGGCCATTTCGCGTCCTCCTCCGCCGCCGAGATGAGCAGCGCGACGCGAAGGTCGGGGTCCTCCTCCGAGGACTCGGGCTTGGGCTCGAGCAGCAGCGGCGGCGGTTGCGGCAATGCCGCGCCGCCGCGGGCGGCCTCTCCGATGTGGAGGCCGCCTCGGTTTCCTCCGGATGGCCGAAGCGCCGGAGGACGACGGCGGCTGCTGCTCGCCTCGTCGTCGTTGGCTCCGGGAGCGAACCGTCGCTTCGGGGCCATGGCGGCGGTTTCGCTCGGGGAATGGAGTGGGGACTGGAGTGGAGGGCCAGATCTCCTCCAGTTCCCATTTAATAGCCTCCTGGGTCACCGACAGGTGGGCCCAAGGGAGACGAGGCGACCAGCGCCCAGACGCGAGCGGACGACGCGTGCCATCCGCGGCCACGCAAACCTAGCCCAGATTTGGGCCGGGTTTGCGTCGTTCCGGACGCCGCGGCCGTCCGCTTTTGCGGTGCGTCCCCGCGTTAGGCCGGGATTTTGTCCGGCTCGACCCATCCGGACGCGCGGGCGCGGGATGGATCGCACCGTTGGAGATGCCCATCTTTTACATAGAGAAAAAAAACCTTAAAATAAAAAAATAAAACCATATATAGGGATTGTGTCGGCCGTCGCCTACTCGTCACCGGTTGTGGGCGATGACGCGATGAGGTCGACATACTCTAGCACTAGCCATGATTACGATCACGGGACTATAGGCGGTGCCAGAGCTGGTGCTTCTAGTGACCTAGACGCATCAAGTGCTATAGACGGTATGGTCAATGGTTGCGGAGATGTCGGTGGCCATAGCTGGTTCCATGGTGACAATGGCTCTGGCGGTTGAGCCGTCGGCATAGGTTGATGCGATGGAGGCTGCAAACGCCATGGCAGAATCTGCCACCACAAGCTCAGAACTCATCCAAGTGGATTCCAAGGTGGATTCCAAGGCATCTCCAGCGGCGCGACGCAAACAGACGCTGAGCGACCGTTTTTGTCCGCCGTGACCGGAAATGCGTCTGGGGCCTGCTCCAGCGGGGCGACGCAAAGTGACCGGGTCATCCGCGGAGACGCAAACCTGGCCCAAATATGCGCCAGGTTTGCATCTCCGCGGACGCTCGGCGGTCGCGGAATGTGTCCGTGTTGGGTACATCCGGGCCCGGTCGGCAGTAACTAGGTAAGCAAAAGATTTTTTCATTACTATTGATTGGCCAAAAGAACCATCTTTACAGAGATGGTTAGTCGAGTTAACCTAAAACTACAACGGCCGTACCTACTCGACGTCGCTCGGCCTACACCGGCCTCGGTTACTCGCAGTCGCTGATACGACTCCGACGTATCGATAATTTCTTATGTTCCATGCTTGTTTTATGACAATACCTACATGTTTTGTTCACACTTTATATCGTTTTTATGCGTTTTCCGGAACTAACCTATTGACGAGATGCCGAAGTGCCAGTTCCTGTTTTCTGCTGTTTTTGGTTTCAGAAATCCTAGTAAGAAAATATTCTCGGAATTGGACGAAATCAACGCCCAGCATCTTATAATTGCACGAAGCTTCCAGAACACCCGAGAGCCACCAGAGGAGGGCCCTGTGGGCCCCACACGTGTGCCCGGCGCGGCCAGAGGGGGGCCGCGCCCCCCTATTGTGTCGCCGCCTCGTCGACCTTCCGACTCCGCCTCTTCGCCTATATAAAGGTCCCTGACCTAAAACATCGAGACGAAAAAACCACGGTACGAGAAACCTTCCAGAGCCGCCGCCATCACGAAGCCAAGATCTGGGGGACAGGAGTCTCTGTTCCGGCACGCCGCCGGGACGGGGAAGTGCCCCCGGAAGGCTTCTCCATCGACACCGCTGCCATCTCCACCGCCATCTTCATCAACGCTGCTGTCTCCCATGAGGAGGGAGTAGTTCTCCATCGAGGCTAAGGGCTGTACCGGTAGCTATGTGGTTAATCTCTCTCCTATGTACTTCAATACAATGATCTCATGAGCTGCCTACATGATTGAGATTCATATGAGTTTTGTATCACTATTAATCTATGTGCTACTCTAGTGATGTTATTAAAGTAGTCTATTCCTCCTGCACGGTGTAATGGTGACAGTGTGTGCATCATGTAGTACTTGGAGTAGGTTATGATTGTAATCTCTTGTAGATTATGAAGTTAATTATTGCTATGATAGTATTGATGTGATCTATGCCTCCTTCATAGTGTGATGTGATGGTGTGCATGCTATGTTAGTACTTGGTGTAGTTGTGTTGATCTATCATGCAATCTAAGGTTATTTAAATATGAATATCGAATATTGTGGAGCTTGTTAACTCCGGCATTGAGGGTTCGTGTAATTCTACACAATTAGTGGTGTTCATCATCCAACAAGAGAGTGTAGAGTATAGCATTTATCTATTTTGTTATGTGATCAATGTTGAGAGTGTCCACTAGTGAAAGTATGATCCCTAGGCCTTGTTCCTAAATACTGCATCTCTACTGCCTGCAATATTACCACCATCAACCACACGCCAGTTGTAGCATCAAGCTATTTTCTGGTACCGTTACTACTGCGCATATATATTCGTGCCACCTGTATTTCACTATCTCTTCGCCGAACTAGTGCACCTATACATCTGACAAGTGTATTAGGTGTGTTGGGGACACAAGAGACTTCTTGCTTTGTGGTTGCAGGGTTGCATGAGAGGGATATCTTTGACCTCTTCCTCCCTGAGTTCGATAAACCTTGGGTGATCCACTTAAGGGCAACTTGCTGCTGTTCTACAAACCTCTGCTCTTGGAGGCCCAACACTGTCTACAAGAATAGAAGCACCCGTAGACATCAAGCACTTTTCTGGCGCCATTGCCGGGGAGGAAAGGTAAAAGGTACTCACACTCCGGATCTCGGCTACTAAGCTATTTTCCGGCGCCGTTGTAAGTACTCGAAGCTATTTCCTTTAGATCCTGCAATTGCATCTTTTTGTTTCTTGTTTATCACTAGTTTGGCATAATGGAAAGCAACATGGAGCTTTTTATTCTTTTTCCTGAGTTAAGACATGGATGGTTTGATGCGGAAATTAAAAAACCCATGGAACATATTAGTATGAATACTTTGAACACCATTGTTGCTAATGATATGGAAAATTCTAAGCTTGGGGAAGCTGGTTTTGATGAGCATGATCTTTTTAGTCCCCCAAGCATTGAGGAGAAAATTTACTTTGATGATACTTTACCTCCTATTTATGATGATTATAATGATAGTGGTCTTTTGGTGCCGCCTATTATGGAGGATAAATTTGATTATGATTACAATATGCCTCCTATATTTGATGATGAGAATAATAATGATAGCTACTTTGTTGAATTTGCTCCCACTACAACTAATAAAATTGATTATGCTTATGTTGGGAGTAGTAATAATTTTATGCATGAGACTCATGATAAGAATGCTTTATGTGATAGTTATATTGTTGAGTTTGCTCATGTTGCTACTGAAAGTTATTATGAGAGAGGAAAATATGATTGTAGAAATTTTCATGTTACTAAAATGCCTCTCTATGTGCTGAAATTTTTGAAGCTACACTTGTTCTATCTTCCTATGCTTGTTACTTTGTTCTTCATAAACTTGTTTATTTACAAAACTCCTATGCATAGGAAGCATGTTAGGCTTAAATTTGTTTCATACTTGCTTCGTGATGCTCTCTTTTGCTTCAAATACTATTTCTTGCGAGTGCATCATTAAAATTGCTGAGCCCATCTTAAAGGCTATAAAAAAAGAACTTCTTGGGAGATAACCCATGTGTTTATTTTGCTACAGTACTTTTGTTTTATATTTGTGTCTTGGAAGTTGTTACTACTGTAGCAACCTCTCCTTATCTTAGTTTTGTTGCATTGTTGTACCAAGTAAAGTCTTTGATAGTAAGGTTCATACTAGATTTGGATTACTGCCCAGAAACAGATTTCTTGCTGTCACGAATCTGGGCCTAATTCTCTGTAGGTAACTCAGAAAATTATGCCAATTTACGTGAGTGATCCTCAGATATGTACGCAACTTTCATTCAATTTGAGCATTTTCATTTGAGCAAGTCTGGTGCCTCTATAAAATTCGTCTTTACGGACTGTTCTGTTTTGACAGATTCTGCCTTTTATTTCGCATTGCTTCTTTTGCTATGTTGGATGGATTTCTTTGTTCCATTGACTTCCAGTAGCTTTGAGCAATGTCCAAAAGTGTTAAGAATGATTGTGTCACCTCTGAACATGTGAATTTCTGATTATGCACTAATCCTCAAATGAGTTTGTTTCGAGTTTGGTGTGAAGGAAGTTTTCAAGGGTCAAGTGAGGAGGATGATATACTATGATCAAGGAGAGTGAAAGCTCTAAGCTTGGGGATGCCCCGGTGGTTCACCCCTGCATATTTCAAGAAGACTCAAGCATCTAAGCTTGGGTATGCCCAAGGCATCCCCTTCTTCATCGACAAATTATCAGGTTCCTTCTCTTGAAACTATATTTTTATTCCATCACATCTTATGTACTTTACTTGGAGCGTCTGTTTGTTTTTGTTTTTGTTTTTGTTTGAATAAATTCTTGTGTGGGAGAGAGACACGCTCCGCTGGTTCATATGAACACATGTGTTCTTAGCTTTTAGTGTTCATGGCGAAGGTTGAAACTGCTTCGTTCATTGTTATTCGGTTGGTTAAGGAAATGCTGCATGTGGTAGTGGTATAATGAAATACTTGCATAATCTTGTAGATCATTGAGCTTTGATAACTTGATTCTTTGCAAACGTTTTGAGGTATTTGGATGTTAAAGCTTGTTGGATGAATAAGTTAAAATTAGTAGTGGATTGTTGTCTTTAAAGCTTGTGACGTACTACAAACTCTATTTAAATAGTTGAAGGTGTAGTTGGACTTGATAGCTTTCCATATCTGAGAGTTCATCGTAATAACTAAGTTGTGCTGAAGGTCGAGGGAGCTAGCGGGGTACTTGTTCCACCGTGAACGGCCCTCCTTGGAGTAAATTTTAATCATGCTCTTAATGATGAACCTGCTAGTTGTTTCCAATAAGCTTGTGAGTTCTTTTTGACTAATGTCAAGCTACGGTTTTTGGCACTTCCACCATCCAAATTTGCTAGCCTATTCGGTACTGTGCATTGCCTTTTGCTCACATTGAGAATTGTGCATACTTCGCCAGTACATCCAAACCCGTGGGAGGACTTTCTCTTGTTCTCCTACACATAAGCCCATACATCTCCTCAAAACAGCCACCATACCTACCTACCACAGCATTTCCATAGCTGTTCCGAGATATATTGCCATGCAACTTCCATTTTACATTACATGCCATGTTGTCATTTATTAATTATATATTGCTTTGCATGATCATATACAGCTGATGTGTGGTTTACCCATGTTACGCTAGATCATTGCACATCCTGCTACACTGGCAGAGGCATACAGTTTCATACATCATGTTTTATTCATTATGAGTTATTTGTACCAAAAAGTGTGTTGTCATATTAGGATGTTGCCCCTAAAAGTGAAAAGAGCCATGGAGGCCATCAAAAAGAGAAAAAGAAAAGAAAGAAAAAAAATAGAAAAGAAAAAGAAAAGAAAAAAAAGAGAATAAAGAAAAAGGGGGCAGCATTACTATCTTTTATCCACACTTGTGCTCATGTTTTAGCACCTGCATATTCATAGTCATCATTTGTGCTCATGTTTAGCACCTGTACTCCATATGAGAGAGTTTTCATGTTTTACTAGTATAACTATGTGGGGAATTTACACTATAGAACTTGGGTTGTATATTCCAATGATGAGCCTCCTCAAAAGTGCTCTAGGTCTTCGTGAGCAACCAAGTTGGATGCACCCGCACTAGTTCCATTGGAGAGCTTTCATACACATATAGCTCTATGTGCATCCGTTGCATGGCAATCACTACTCCTTGCATAGCTTCGATCATAAGGCTTCCTCTTGTCTAATGGTCACTTATAGCTTTGCAAGCCTTTCTTCCTTTTGGCCTTCCAAACCCCCATTAACGTTCTTTATGCCATAACATCCTGGTGCTAATACCAAATGCTTGCGCTCACCAGTTGAGTAGACTTCGAAACAGTTGATTCATGACGTTCATGTTTATGTTTACTTGACTGAATCCTTCTTATGTTGTGAAAAATTACTTGATGCTTGGAATGAAGGATAGAACTTCTACGCTGAATACTTAACACATCTTTAATAAACTTTGTACGGTTTCATGTCTTTTAAGCAATAGTTCATGAAAACTTCTAGCTTGTTTAACTCTTGCATTATCATTTCTTATATCAATATAGACATTTTCTTTGAGTGATTTGATCTCAGTTCATATGCTTTACATTATTATTGGATCAAGATTATGTTGGTAGCATGTCACTTCAGAAATTATCTTTGTTATCGTTTACCTACTCGGGACGAGTAGGAACTAAGCTTGGGGATGCTGATACGTCTCCGACGTATCGATAATTTCTTATGTTCCATGCTTGTTTTATGACAATACCTACATGTTTTGTTCACACTTTATATCGTTTTTATGCGTTTTCCGGAACTAACCTATTGACGAGATGCCGAAGTGCCAGTTCCTGTTTTCTGCTGTTTTTGGTTTCAGAAATCCTAGTAAGGAAATATTCTCGGAATTGGACGAAATCAACGCCCAGCATCTTATAATTGCACGAAGTTTCCAGAACACCCGAGAGCCACCAGAGGAGGGCCCTGTGGGCCCCACACGTGTGCCCGGCGCGGCCAGAGGGGGGTGCCGCGCCCCCCTACTGTGTCGCCGCCTCGTCGACCTTCCGACTCCGCCTCTTCGCCTATATAAAGGTCCCTGACCTAAAACACCGAGACGAAAAAACCACGGTACGAGAAACCTTCCAGAGCCGCCGCCATCGCGAAGCCAAGATCTGGGAAGGCTTCTCCATCGACACCGCTGCCATCTCCACCGCCATCTTCATCAACGCTGCTGTCTCCCATGAGGAGGGAGTAGTTCTCCATCGAGGCTAAGGGCTGTACCGGTAGCTATGTGGTTAATCTCTCTCCTATGTACTTCAATACAATGATCTCATGAGCTGCCTTACATGATTGAGATTCATATGAGTTTTGTATCACTATTAATCTATGTGCTACTCTAGTGATGTTATTAAAGTAGTCTATTCCTCCTGCACGGTGTAATGGTGACAGTGTGTGCATCGTGTAGTACTTGGAGTAGGTTATGATTGTAATCTCTTGTAGATTATGAAGTTAATTATTGCTATGATAGTATTGATGTGATCTATGCATCCTTCATAGTGTGATGGTGACAGTGTGCATGCTATGTTAGTACTTGGTGTAGTTGTGTTGATCTATCATGCACTCTAAGGTTATTTAAATATGAATATCGAATATTGTGGAGCTTGTTAACTCCGGCATTGAGGGTTCGTGTAATCCTACACAATTAGTGGTGTTCATCATCCAACAAGAGAGTGTAGAGTATAGCATTTATCTATTTTGTTATGTGATCAATGTTGAGAGTGTCCACTAGTGAAAGTATGATCCCTAGGCCTTGTTCCTAAATAATGCATCTCTACTGCCTGCAATATTACCACCATCAACCACACGCCAGTTGTAGCATCAAGCTATTTTCTGGTGCCGTTACTACTGCTCATATATATTCGTGCCACCTGTATTTCACTATCTCTTCACCGAACTAGTGCACCTATACATCTGACAAGTGTATTAGGTGTGTTGGGGACACAAGAGACTTCTTGCTTTGTGGTTGCAGGGTTGCATGAGAGGGATATCTTTGACCTCTTCCTCCCTGAGTTCGATAAACCTTGGGTGATCCACTTAAGGGAAACTTGCTGCTGTTCTACAAACCTCTGCTCTTGGAGGCCCAACACTGTCTACAAGAATAGAAGCACCCGTAGACATCAGTCGCGCGCCCTACTACTGGCCGCCGGAAGGGCCGGCATCATCGTCGAAGCGGGAGCGCTTCGCGCACTCCGCGCGCCGCGCACGCCGGCGACTGGACATCTCGTCCTGCCGCCTGCGGCGTTCGAGGGCCTCGGCCAGGGCGCTGTCCCACAGGGCCGTCGCCAGGGCCTCCTCCGCCGCCGCCCGTCCCTCCTCCTCCTCCGCCGCCGCACGGACCGCCGCCTCCGCCGCCCGGGCCTCCTCCTCCGCCGCCGCCTGGACCGCCGCCGCTGCGTCCTCGTTTGCCTGGACCGCCGCCTGGATCGCCGCCATGTCGGTGACGAAGCGGGCCCTGTCCCTAGCCGCCGCCACCACCGCTTCGTCCCTGGCGGCGATGGCGGCCTCCAGCTCGCGGTTCTCCTGCTCGACCCGCGCGGGAGAAGGGCCCCTACGCTGGAGCGAGTCCAGGTCGAAGCACATTAACCCCCGAGCCATGGCCATCGCATAGCTGCGGGCTTCCTCCTCCTCCACCCAAGCCTGACGGTGCTGGGCGTCCCCAGCCAGGGACTCGAAGGGCGCGAGCAGAATCCGCTGCTCGCCGGCGCACTCGAAGCGCATGGGCACGGGGACGTCGTCGTACGCGATGTCGTGGATGACGGCGCCGGCCGGAGGGGCCAAGATGGCCGCCCGCGCCTCCGCGAGCTCGGCCCTGGCGTCGGCGAGCTCGGCCATGGCGTTGGCGATCTCCGCCCTAGTCGCCGCGAGGCGCCCTTCCGCGCGCTTTGCCGCCTCCGCCTCCGCGACCTCCGCCTCCGCCACCTCCAGATCCAGTTGCTGGGCCTCAACGCCGGCAGTGGCTGATACGTCTCCGACGTATCGATAATTTCTTATGTTCCATGCCACATTATTGATGATATCTACATGTTTTATGCATACTTTATGTCATATTTATGCATTTTCCGGCACTAACCTATTAACGAGATGCCGAAGAGCCGATTCTTTGTTTCTGCTGTTTTTGGTTTCAGAAATCCTAGTAAGGAAATATTCTCGGAATTGGACGAAATCAACGCCCAGGGGCCTATTTTGCCACGAAGCTTCCAGAAGTCCGAAGGAGAGATGAAATGGGGCCACGGGGCGCCGCCACACTAGGGCGGCGCGGCCTACAGGGGCCCCGCGTGGCCCTAGCGTGTGGGCCCCCCGTGACACCTCCTGATCTGCCCTTCCGCCTACTTAAGGTCTTCGTCGCGAAACCCCCAGTACCGAGAGCCATGATACGAAAAACCTTCCAGAGACGCCGCCGCCGCCAATCCCATCTCGGGGGATTCAGGAGATCGCCTCCGGCACCCTGCCGGAGAGGGGAATCATCTCCCGGAGGACTCTTCACCGCCATGGTCGCCTCCGGAGTGATGAGTGAGTAGTTCACCCCTGACTATGGGTCCATAGCAGTAGCTAGATGGTCGTCTTCTCCTAATTGTGCTTCATTGTCGGGTCTTGTGAGCTGCCTAACATGATCAAGATCATCTATCTGTAATGCTACATGTTGTGTTTGTTGGGATCTGATGGATAGAGAATACTATGCTATGTTGATTATCAATCTATTACCTATGTGTTGTTTATGATCTTGCATGCTCTCCGTTATTAGTAGAGGCTCTGGCCAAGTTTTTGCTAGTAACTCCAAGAGGGAGTATTTATGCTCGATAGTGGGTTCATGCCTCCATTAAATCTGGGACAGTGACAGAAAGTTCTAAGGTTGTGGATGTGCTGTTGCCACTAGGGATAAAACATCGATGCTATGTCTAAGGATGTAGTTGTTGATTACATTACGCACCATACTTAATGCAATTGTCTGTTGTTTGCAACTTAATACTGGAAGGGGTTCGGATGATAACATGAAGGTGGACTTTTTAGGCATAGATGCATGCTGGATAGCGGTCTATGTACTTTGTCGTAATGCCCAATTAAATCTCACTATACTCATCATATCATGTATGTGCATGGTCATGCCCTCTTTATTTGTCAATTGCCCAACTGTAATTTGTTCACCCAACATGCTTATTCTTATCGGAGAGACGCCTCTAGTGAACTGTGGACCCCGGTCCATTCTTTTACATCGAATACAATCTACTGCAATACTTGTTCTACTGTTTTCTGCAAACAATCATCATCCACACTATACATCTAATCCTTTGTTACAGCAAGCCGGTGAGATTGACAACCTCACTGTCACGTTGGGGCAAAGTAATTTGGTTGTGTTGTGCAGGTTCCACGTTGGCGCCGGAATCCCTGGTGTTGCGCCGCACTACATCTCGTCGCCATCAACCTTCAACGTGCTTCTTGACTCCTACTGGTTCGATAAACCTTGGTTTCTAACTGAGGGAAACTTACTGTTGTATGCATCACACCTTCCACTTGGGGTTCCCAACGGTCGCGTGCTGTACGCGTGTCAAGCTAAATTTCTGGCGCCGTTGCCGGGGAGATCAAGACACGCTGCAAGGGAGTCTCCACCTCCCAATCTCTTTACTTTGTTTTTGTCTTACTTTATTTTATTTACTACTTTGTTTGCTGCACTAAATCAAAACACAAAAAAATTAGTTGCTAGTTTTACTTTACTTGCTATCTTGTTTGCAATCTCTATATTAAAAATACAAAAAAAATAGTTACTTGCATTTACTTTATCTAGTTTGCTTTATTTACTGTTGCTAAAATGGGTACTCCTGAAAATACTAAGTTGTGTGACTTCACAACCACAAATAATAATGATTTCTTATGTACACCTATTGCTCCACCTGCTACTACAGCGGAATTCTTTGAAATTAAACCTGCTTTACTGAATCTTGTTATGAGAGAGCAATTTTCTGGTGTTAGTTCTGATGATGCTGCTGCCCATCTTAATAATTTTGGTGAACTATGTGAAATGCAAAAGTATAAGGATGTAGATGGTGATATTATAAAATTAAAATTGTTTCCTTTCTCATTAAGAGGAAGAGCTAAAAATTGGTTGCTATATATCTCTGCCTAAGAATAGTATTGATTCATGGACTAAATGCAAGGATGCTTTTATTGGTAGATATTATCCCCCTGCTAAAATTATATCTTTGAGAAGTAGCATAATGAATTTTAAACAATTGGATAATGAGCATGTTACACAAGCATGGGAAAGAATGAAATCTTTGGTTAAAAATTGCCCAATCCATGGACTGACTACTTGGATGATCATCCTAACCTTTTATGCATGACTGAATTTTTCTTCGCGGAACCTATTGGATTCAGCTGCTAGAGGTACCTTTATGTCCATCACTCTTGGCGATGCAACAAAGCTTCTTGATAATATGATGATTAATTACTCTGAATGGCACACGGAAAGAGCTCCACAAGGTAAGAAGGTATCAATCTTATCACTCAAGGAAGAGGTTTCTTCGACAGAATTTACCTTCTTACCTTGTGGAGCTCTTTCCGTGTGCCATTCAGAGTAATTAATCATCATATTATCAAAGAGCTTTGTTGCTTCACCAAGAGTGATGGACATAAAGGTACCTCCAGCAGCTGAATCCAATAGGTTCCGTGAAGAAAAATTCAGTCCTGCATAAAAGGTTAGGATGATCATCCAAGTAGTTAGTCCATGGGTTGGGCAATTTTTAACCAAAGATTTCATTCTTTCCCATGCTTGTGCAACATGCTCAGTATCCAATTGTTTAAAATTCATTATGCTACTCCTCAAAGATATAATTTTAGCAGGGGGATAATATCTACCAATAAAAGCATCCTTGCATTTAGTCCATGAATCAATACTATTCTTAGGCAGAGATAGCAACCAATCTTTAGCTCTTCCTCTTAATGAGAAAGGGAACAATTTTAATTTTATTATGTCACCATCTACATCTTTATACTTTTGCATTTCACATAATTCAACAAAATTATTGAGATGGGCAGCAACATCATCAGAACTAACACCAGAAAATTGCTCTCGCATAACAAGATTCAGTAAAGCAGGTTTAATTTCAAAGAATTCTCGTCGTAGTAGCAGGTGGAGCAATAGGTGTGCATAAGAAATCATTATTATTTGTGGTTGTGAAGTCACACAACTTAGTATTTTCAGGAGTACCCATTTTAGCAATAGTAAATAAAGCAAACTAGATAAAGTAAATGCAAGTAACTAATTTTTTTGTGTTTTTAATATAGCAAACAAGATAGCAAGTAAAGTAAAACTAGCAACTAATTTTTTTGTGTTTTGATTTAGTGCAGCAAACAAAGTAGTAAATAAAATAAAGTAAGACAAAAACAAAGTAAAGAGATTGGGATGTGGAGACTCCCCTTGCAGCGTGTCTTGATCTCCCCGGCAACGGCGCCAGAAAACAGTCTTGATACGTGATACGCGTACAGCACGCGTCCGTTGGGAACCCCAAGAGGAAGGTGTGATGCGTACAGCGGCAAGTTTTCCCTCAGTATGAAACCAAGGTTTATCGAACCAGTAGGAGCCAAGAAGCACGTTGAAGGTTGATGGCGGCGAGATGTAGTGCGGCGCAACACCAGGGATTCCGGCGCCAACGTGGAACCTGCACAACACAAACCAAGTACTTTGCCCCAACGAAACAGCGAGGTTGTCAATCTCACCGGCTTGCTGTAACAAAGGATTAGATGTATAGTGTGGAAGATGATTGTTTGCAGAAAACAGAGAACAAGATTGGCAAGAGATTGTATTTCAAGATAGAGAATTGGACCGGGGTCCACAGTTCACTAGAGGTGTCTCTCCCATAAGATAAACAGCATGTTGGGTGAACAAATTACAGTTGGGCAATTGACAAATAGAGAGGGCATGACCATGCACATACATATTATGATGAGTATAGTGAGATTTAATTGGGCATTACGACAAAGTACATAGACCGCTATCCAGCATGCATCTATGCCTAAAAAGTCCACCTTCAGGTTATCATCCGAACCCCTTCCCGTATTAAGTTGCTAACAACAGACAATTGCATTAAGTATTGCGCGTAATGTAATCAATAACTACATCCTCGGACATAGCATCAATGTTTTATCCCTAGTGGCAACAAGACATCCATAACCTTAGAGGTTTCGTCACTCCCCGCATTCACGGAGACATGAACCCACTATCGAGCATAAATACTCCCTCTTGGAGTTACAAGCATCAACTTGGCCAGAGCATCTACTAGTAACGGAGAGCATGCAAGATCATAAACAACACATAGATATAAATTGATAATCAACATAACATGGTATTCTCTATTCATCGGATCCCAACAAACACAACATATAGCATTACAGATAGATGATCTTGATCATGTTCGGCAGCTCACAAGACCCAGGAGACAGGCTGGCGCGGCCAAGGGTGGGGCCACGCCGCCTGCCCTCCTGGCCACCTCGTGGCCCCACTTCGTTGACTCTTTGGTCTTCTGGAAGCTTCGTGGCAAAATAGGACCCTGGGCGTTGATTTCGTCCAATTCCGAGAATATTTCTTTACTAGGATTTCTGAAACCAAAAATAGCAAGTAAAACAAAGAATCGGCACTTTGGCATCTTGTTAATAGGTTAGTTCCAGAAAATGCATAAATATGACATAAAGTGTGCATAAAACATGTAGATATCATCAATAATGTGGCATGGAACATAAGAAATTATCGATACGTTGGAGACGTATCAATACGCGTACAACACGCGACCGTTGGGAACCCCAAGAGAAAGGTGTGATGCGTACATCGGCAAGTTTTCCCTCAGTATGAAACCAAGGTTTATCGAATCAGTAGGAGCCAAGAAGCACGTTGAAGGTTGATGGCAGCGAGATGTAGTGCGGCGCAACACCAGGGATTCCGGTGCCAATGTGGAACCTGCACAACACAACCAAAGTACTTTGCCCCAACGAAACAGTGAGGTTGTCAATCTCACCGGCTTGCTGTAACAAAGGATTAGATGTATAGTGTGGATGATGATTGTTTGCAGAGAACAGTAGAACAAGTATTGCAGAAGATTTGTATTCAATGTAAAAGAATGGACCGGGGTCCACAGTTCACTAGAGGTGTCTCTCCCATAAGATAAATAGCATGTTGGGTGAAAAAATTACAGTTGGGCAATTGACAAATAGAGAGGACATGACAATGCACATACATGATATGATGAGTATTGTTAGATTTAATTGGGCATTACGACAAAGTACATAGACTGCTATCCAGCATGCATCTATGCCTAAAAAGTCCACCTTCAGGTTATCATCCGAACCCCTTCCAGTATTAAGTTGCAAACAACAGACAATTGAATTAAGTATGGTGCGTAATGTAATCAATAACTACATCCTCGGACATAGCATCAATGTTTTATCCCTAGTGGCAACAGCACATCCATAACCTTAGAGGTTTCTCTCACTCCCCCAGATTCACGGAGACATGAACCCACTATCGAGCATAAATACTCCCTCTTGGAGTTACAAGCATCAACTTGGCCAAAGCATCTACTAGTAACGGAGAGCATGCAAGATCATAAACAACACATAGATTGATAATCAACATAACATAGTATTCTCTATCCATCGGATCCCAACAAACACAACATATAGCATTACAGATAGATGATCTTGATCATGTTAGGCAGCTCACAAGATCCGACAATGAAGCATAATGAGGAGAAGACAACCATCTAGCTACTACTATGGACCCATAGTCCAGGGATGAACTACTCACTCATCACTCCGGAGGCGACCATGGCGGTGTAGAGTCCTCTGGGAGATGAATCCCCTCTCCGGCAGGGTGCCGGAGGCGATCTCTTGAATCCCCCGAGATGGGATTGGCGGCGGCGGCGTCTCTGGAAGGTTTTCCGTATCGTGGCTCTCGGTACTGGGGGTTTCGCGACGAAGGCTATTTGTAGGTGGAAGGGCAGAGTCGGGAGAGTCACGAGGGGCCCACACGCTAGGCCGGCGCGGCCAGGGCTTGGGCCGCGCCGCCCTAGTGTGGCGCCGCCTCGTGGCCCCACTTCGTCTTCTCTTCGGTCTTATGGAAGCTTCGTGTGAAAATAGGCCCCTGGGCGTTGATTTCGTCCAATTCCGAGAATATTTCCTTACTAGGATTTCTGAAACCAAAAACAACAGAAAACAAAGAATCGGCTCTTCGGCATCTCGTTAATAGGTTAGTGCCGGAAAATGCATAAATATGTCATAAAGTATGCATAAAACATGTAGATATCATCAATAATGTGGCATGGAACATAAGAAATTATCGATACGTCGGAGACGTATCACGTGCCAGGTGGGAAAAAGAAGAAAATGCTAAAGAAGATAATATAGCTAAAGTTTGGACTATTACCACCACTAGTAATGCTAATGCTCCACATGTTGCTGCACCTCCTACTATTAATGGTAAAATAATTGGTGTTGGCAATGTTTCCACTTCTAATGCAAAGCGAGAAAAACGCACGAAATCTGCTAAAACCGTCGAAACCGCTCGTGATAAAACTGCTGAAATTTTTTCCAACATTGGGGACAATGATCTCATTGCTTTAGATTATAATGGTTTGGATTTTGATTATTGTCACATCTCTGAAGTTATAAAGTTCTTACAAAAACTTTCTAAGAGTCCTAACGCTAGTGCTATAAATTTGGCTTTCACAAAACATATTACAAATGCTCTCATAAAAGCTAGAGAAGAGAAATTAAATCGTGAAGCTTCTATTCCTAGGAAGTTAGAGGATGGTTGGGAGCCCATCATTAAGATGAAGGTCAATAACTTTGATTGTAATGCTTTATGTGATCTTGGTGCAAGTATTTCCGTTATGCCTAAGAAAATCTATAACATGCTTGACTTGCCACCATTGAAAAATTGTTATTTGGATGTTAATCTTGCTGATAATTCTACAAAGAAACCTTTGGGGAGAGTTGATAATATTCGCATTACCGTTAACAATAACCTTGTCCCCGTTGATTTTGTTGTCTTGGATATTGAATGCAATGCATCTTGTCCCATTATATTGGGAAGACCTTTTCTTCGAACTGTTGGTGCTATCATTGATATGAAGGAAGGTAATATTAAATATCAATTTACTCTCAAGAAAGGTATGGAACACTTCCCTAGAAAGAGAATGAAGTTACCTTTTGATTCTATCATTAGAACAAATTATGATGTTGATGCTTCGTCTCCTGATAACACTTGATACACACTTTCTGCGCCTAGCTGAAAGGCGTTAAAGAAAAGCGCTTATGGGAGACAACCCATGATTTTACTACTGCACCTTTATTTTATATTTGAGTCTTGGAAGTTTTTACTACTGTAGAAACCTCTCCTTATCTTAGTTTTGTGCATTGTTGTGCCAAGTAAAGTCGTTCATAGTAAGGTTCATACTAGATTTGGATTACTGTGCAGAAACAGATTTCTTTGCTGTCACGAATCTGGGCCTAATTCTCTGTAGGTAACTCAGAAAATTATGCCCATTTACGTGAGTGATCCTCAGATATACACGCAACTTTCATTCAATTTGAGCATTTTCATTTAAGCAAGTCTGGTGCCTCAATAAAATTCGTCTTTACAAACTGTTCTGTTTTGACAGATTCTGCCTTTTATTTCGCATTGCCTGTTTTGCTATGCTTGATGGATTTTTCGATTCCATTAACTTTCAGTAGCTTTGTGCAATGTCCAGAAGTGTTAAGAATGATTATTTCACCTCTGAACATGTGAATTTTGATTGTGCACTAACCCTCTAATGAGTTGTTTTGAGTTTGGTGTGGAGGAAGTTTTCAAGGATCAAGAGAGGGAGATGATACAATATGATCAAGGAGAGTGAGCTCTAAGCTTGGGGATGCCCCGGTGGTTCACCCCTGCATATTTCAAGAAGACTCAAGCGTCCAAGCTTGGGGATGCCCAAGGCATCCCCTTCTTCATCGACAACATTATCAGGTTCCTCTAGTGAAACTATATTTTTATTCCATCACATCTTATGTACTTTGCTTGGAGCGTCTGTTTGTTTTTGTTTTTGTTTTGTTTGAATAAAATGGATCCTAGCATTCATTGTGTGGGAGAGAGACACGCTCCGCTGTTGCATATGGACAAATATGTCCTTAGGCTTTACTCATAATATTCATGGCGAGGGTTGAATCTTCTTCGTTAAATTGTTATATGGTTGGAAACGGGAAATGCTACATGTAGTAATTGGTAGAATGCCTTGGATAATTTGATACTTGGCAATTGTTGTGCTCATGTTTAAGCTCTTGCATCATATACTTTGCACCTATTAATGAAGAAATACATAGAGCTTGCTAAAATTTGGTTTGCATAATTGGTCTCTCTAAGGTCTAGATAATTTCTAGTAAGAGTTTGAACAACAAGGAAGACGGTGTAGAGTCTTATAATGTTTACAATATGTCTTTTATGTGAGTTTTGCTGTACCGCTTCATACTTGTGTTTGTTTCAAATAAACCTTGCTAGCCTAAACCTTGTATCGAGAGGGAATACTTCTCATGCATCCAAAATCCTTGAGCCAACCACTATGCCATTTGTGTCCACCATACCTACCTACTACATGGTATTTCTCCGCCATTCCAAAGTAAATTGCTTGAGTGCTACCTTTAAATTTCTATCCTTCACCTCTGCAATATATAGCTCATGGGACAAATAGCCTAAAAACTATTGTGGTATTGAATATGTACTTATGCATTTTATCTCTTACTAGGAAACATACCCGTGCGTTGCAACGGAAAATCCACAAACATAAAAGGATACGGAATCATCTTCCTTGAATTTGCTTTTCTATTTCTCTCTCGGCTTTCTAGCCATGCCACCACTATAATTTAGACATATCTCATCCATGGTTTAGTCAACTTAATAATTGTAAACTTTTCACTTGATTACATACAAGCCGCGGGCTAAGCTAAGCTAGTCAAGAAACTTTAAGAATTTTTTTCCGGAAAGGTTGAGACTCTGGCCTCTACATCGAAAAGATGTATATGACCGTTATTTGAATGAAACTTTAAGATACACCAAGCTCTGAAAACTATTTTACTTGCCTCCATAATGTAAACCTCAATTACTATCTGATTTCTAGCAACATAGTACATCTATTTACAAATTCAAGCATAGCATAAGAATCATAATGCAGACTATGATCATGGAATGGCAGGTAGGATAATATGATATTGTGCTACAAAACGAAATTTCCCACATATTTGTAGCTAGCCAAAAATCACTCGTAGGTGTCCGGACTCTGCTTCACATAGTTACTGATACAATGATTAATTATTTGAGACATGCAATGGTGCTTGAGCCGGACTCTGCTGCTAAATAAATCAATACAACTTCAGAGGTAATTAAGCACATCAGTTCTGAGTTCTGAGTTCTGACCCATGCGTACGTTCTCCACAACCTCCTTTGTACTGCAATATACACAAAACCAACCTCCTTCATATACTCTCTATATCAGCTAGCTGCCGACATGACCATGTCCTTCGCAAGAAGAAACTCAACTTGAGCCACCACCACAATATGGACTAAACCATCGACGGTGTCATGCCTGCAGACTGGATCCCATTCGGTCTGGCCACTGCTACCCTGGTCGTGTGCTGCTCTGTGCCAGCATGTTGCCGGGGGCCATACTCAGTGGATTCCTGCGAGAGGTGGACGAGAGGACGAGCGTCCAACAGGTGGTGGGCATGCCGCGGAGATAGTAAACAGTATGTGGAACGCGCTGATCGCCACCAAAAATCACCATGCAAGAAGCGACTTCTGCGGATCAGTGCCACGTCGCAGAAAAGAACCATCCTGTTGTGCACTCTGCCCGGGCCCTGGTCATCTGCCTTATTCTTCGCTGGTGGCCGCGCTACTCTTGTGTTGTCCCCTCCTCGGGGCAGGCCCTCCTACGATCCTCCCTCAGGGCATCTCCAACCGGGCGATCCATCCCGCGCCCGCGCGTCCGGATGGGTCCAGCCGGACAAAAACCCGGCCCAGCGCACGGACCCATCCCTAAAACGGATGACCGCGGCGTCCGGATCGACGCAAACCCGGCCCAAAATCTTGGCCGGGTTTGCGTGGCCGCAGACGCGAAAGGCTGGTCGCTCGCGTCCGCCCCTTGTCCGCCCCTGGCCCGCGTGTCATAGGCATAAATAATATTTTTCATTAAAAAGAACTCATTACATTTTTTTTACCTACTACTTCTATCCTAAATACGTACGGGGCCGGCGGCCTCGCCGGCGACTCCTCGCCGGCTCGCCATCGGGGCCGTGGATTTCACTCGACGCGGGCGGCCTGTACGCGTGAGGATTCCACTCCAGCTTACTACGGGCTGGGTGGCGCGTCGGCGGTGGCGCGGGCGGCGGCGCCGGCCTCGGCAGCTTGGACGGAGGCCATCATCCTCCTCCTTTCCGTCCGCGCACCTCGGGCGCGCTCGCGCTCCGCCTCCTGCGGCGGAATCATCCGCTTCCCGCATAGCTCCACCTCAATGCGGACGCGGGAGGGGGCCTGGGCCTCGTGGTTCTCCTGCCGCCGGCGCATGCGCTCTTGCCGGCCGCGCTCCGCGGACTCAGCATCCTCCCGGGCGCGCCGCTCGGGGGACGGCATCTGGATGAGGTGACGGGCTGCTCGCATAGCGAGCAGCTCGTTCTTCTGGCCGAGGAGGTCGCCTAAGCGGCGGCGGCCGGCCCGCCAGATGCCCTCGTGCTCCTTCGTCACGCGCGTGAGGTCGGCGAGTCGCTCCTCGATGGCGGCGTTGATGTTCGCCAGCGCGAGGTCCTCCTCGTTGAGGGGCTCCTCCGCGGCGGCCGCCCCCTCCTCCGCGGCCTCGTACCAGCCGTCCGCGGTCTCGTGCCAGCCCTCTGCGGCCGCCTCCACCATCTCCGCGTCACCGGCCTTCTGTGCCGCCGCCTCGGCAGCGACGCGGAGCGCCTCGTCGTCGGCGACCCACCGCGAGTCCGCGCGCTCCTCCTCCACCGTCCGCGGGAACCTGGCCCGGGCGGCGAGGGAGAGCTTGGCCCATGTGGCCTGCAGGGTGCGCGGCATGGCGATGGAGAAGGTGGAGGGGAGAGGATGGTGTTGCGGTTCTGTGAGACCGCCGCCGTCTTTTATAGCCGGCGGCCTGGCGGGAAACTTGGGCGGTCGCTCGCGCCAATGGCGTTTTCGCGCGCGCGGGAACCTTGGTGCGCGCGGGAACTTTCCCGCGCGTTCCACCGCCCACCATGGCTGTCCCGTCGAGGCCTGCCATGGCGCAGCGCCGCGCAAGGAAGACGAACCACGTGGCGTCTCTTTGGGTCGCCGCGTTGGGCGCAGCGTGCGACCCAAACGGACACGCGGACGCGGGGCGCTGTCCGCGTGTCCTGGCGGCGAACCAAACGGCCCAAAACGGACGGCCCAGCGCGTCCGTTTGGGTCGCCCGGTTGGAGATGCCCTCAGCCGCTCCTCCTCTCGGTGGCGCCGATGGAGAAGCTAGCAGCAGTGTCGATTGAGAATCACTGGATTATCCAGAGCTTCACCGGTGGCGGTCAGGGAAGGGAGGCAGACAGGCGTGCGCGGAGACCATCTGGATGCAGTCGGGAGGTCTTGCTCGTTAGTCATTACCCATGCCGAGTTTTCAGGTCGTGGGTTCCCTGCTGGGCCGCCAACGTTGTGTCTTCTTTGCCAGGCACGGAAGCCTGATCTTTGAGGTGCAACTCGAACTTAGCCGATTCCGCCATGACGACGAGCCTACCGATACGTAGAGCGCATCGACCACCTAGGGTTATCGTGTCGATGGAGGGCTAGAAGATATGAAAGAGGTCGCGGGGCAGTGCAATAAATAAATATTGCCGACTTGCACGAAAAACCTGGCTTTTCGTTCGTACGTACGTGTCCGGTACGGATGCCCACTCGATCGAGTTCTACACGGTCTAAGCTGAATTGATGATCCTGCCCGGGCCGGGCCACGCTTCAATTCACGGGCTAAGTGGGACTAATAATAAAGGATCCTGGCTTATCTCTGGTTTCCGATTTCGACCACGCTAGGAACAGAGCTGGACGCAACATACAATGAAAGCTACGACGACGGACGAAACGACGGACCAAACGGACTAAACCGTGGAAACGCTTCTCCCTTTATTATTAGGTATAGTCTCCCCGGCCCTCCCAGTCATTATCAAAGAGTGAATCATCCCGCTCCACCTCAACAATCATGTTATGCATGATTACACAAGCGGTCATCACCTCCCACAGAGTTTGCACATCCCAGGCTCTGGCAGGGTGTCTGACAATAGCCCAACGAGCTTGGAGGATGCCAAATGCCCGCTCGACATCTTTCCGGGCTGCCTCTTGCTCTTTGCCAAACCTTGCCTCCGGCTCTGAGTTGGGTTTTCGGATTGTCTTCACAAGTGTAGCCCAAGGTGGATAGATACCATCAGCAAGGTAGTACCCCTTGGTGTAGTGGTGGCCATTGATCTCAAAACATCAGGGGACAGACCGTACGCTAGCCTATTAAACACTGGAGAGCGCTGCAGCACATTGATGTCATTGTGCGAGCCAGCCATTCCGAAGAATGAGTGCCAAATCCATGCATCCTGTGAAGCAACAGCTTTAAGAATGACTGTGCACCCCTCAGAATGACCGTTGTATTGCCCCTGCCAACCAAAGGGGCAGTTCTTCCACTCCCAGTGCATGCAGTCTATGCTGCCAAGCATCCCAGGAAACCCCCTGGAAGCGTTGATTGACAACAGACAAGCTGTGTCCTCTGCAGTAGGTTGCCGGAGGTACTGTTCTCCGAACGAACCGATCACTGCTCTGCAGAACCTGTACATCGATTCCAAGCCGGTAGACTTACTCATGCGCGTGTACTCATCTACGAAATCACCGGCAACGCCATATGCGAGCATCCTAATCGCTGCCGTGCATTTCTGGTACGAAGAGAGGCCTACCTTGCCAATTGCATCCACTTTCGCGCAGAAGTAGTCGTCGTACAGCTTGACGCCATCCATTATCCGGCGGAACAATGGCCTGGACATCCAAAAACGCCGGCGAAACCTGGCCGGCGTGAACAATGCCTTGGGTTGGAAGTAGTCGGTGAAGAGCTGGTCGTGGCCGCGTTCTCTTTTGCGGTACAAGGCGGCCGATCGCCCCGGCAAGGACCCCCGGTGCACGGGGATCTGCGAGACAATGTGCTCGTGGATGATTGATACGTCTCCAACGTATCGATAATTTCTTATGTTCCATGCCACTTTATTGATGATACCTACATGTTTTATGCATACTTTATGTCATATTTATGCATTTTCCGGCACTAACCTATTAACAAGATGCCGAAGAGCCGCTTGTCGTTTTTGCTTTTGGTTTCAGAAATCCTAGTAAGGAAATATTCTCGGAATTGGACGAAATCAACGCCCAGGGGCCTATTTTCACACGAAGCTTCCAGAAGACCGAAGGAGTCACGAAGTGGGGCCACGGGGTGCCGCCACAGTAGGGCGGCGCGGCCTACAGGGGGCCCGCGTGGCCCTGCTGTGTGGGGCCCCCGTGACGCCTCTTGACCTGCCCTTCCGCCTATTTAAAGCCTTCGTCGCGAAACCCCTAGTACCGAGAGCCACGATACGGAAAACCTTCCAGAGACGCCGCCGCCGCCAATCCCATCTCGGGGGATTCAGGAGATCGCCTCCGGCACCCTGCCGGAGAGGGGAATCATCTCCCGGAGGACTCTTCACCGCCATGGTCGCCTCCGGAGTGATGAGTGAGTAGTTCACCCCTGGACTATGGGTCCATAGCAGTAGAAGTAGAGATTGTCAAAGATAAAAGTATCAAAGTTATACCACAGTTAATCACATTTTGGGACAAGCATATTATACTAAGAATGACAGTTGTGCTCTCAAGAAAGTGCTCAAAGAAAAGATGGCGACTCAACATAAAAGTAAAAGATTGACCCTTCGCAGAGGGAAGCAGGGATTAACATGCGCTAGAGCTTTTCATTTTTGTTAAACAGGAGTAAAATTATTTTGAGAGGTATTTATTGTTGTCAACGAATGGTAATGGGTACACCAACTACCTTGCCAACCAGACTTTCAAGAGCGGCTCCCATGAAGGACGTTATTTCTACCAGCAAGGTAGATCATCCCTCTTCTTTTTTGTTTACACACGTACTTTAGTTTTATAGGAAATATGCCCGCGCGTTGCGACGGATTGATTTTCACATAAAATTATTTCATAGAAACACAACTCACCATCAAAATATTTCAGAACAAAACCCGTGCGTTGCTACGGCTAAAAATGATAATTTGTACACTAAAAAATATATTTGTTTCAAAATTTCACGGTTTTAGCAAAAGATACAAAACATTTATATATTGGGAAGAAATGGAGTCGTCAGCTATGTTTTATTTAACACCAACATCATCTAAAAGTCATAGCTACACGTCAGGAAGGATATAAATAGATGCTTCAGCTGTAGAGAAGGAGTATTTGGAATCAGTCCAATCTTTCTCCGACATATTTTTTCTCTTCGCTTTAATTAGCATAGTAAACTTCATTTTCTGTGTACGTGCAGCCAAGCGGCAAGATCGTTGTACTTTCAGTAATCCAACACCTGGGAGTTAGTGCTGAGCTAGAAATTCAGCGCGACCAATCCGGAGGAAATTTCCCAAACTCTTTTGCATGGATCCTAGAAACGGCCGGCATGAGCGAGGTCGATCAGTTGCAGGTGATCAGATTCTCCTCTGTCGAGAGAACACACCGACCTGTTCTGTTGCTCCATCAGAATATCAGCTAGACGGCCAGGATGACGGTCCCGTATGAGACAACCATCCTTTGATGTACGCCGGCCGGACGCGCGGCTGCTGCATCAAAATACCAGATATTCAGCCATGACGACTAAAGTCCCGTATGATACAATCGTCGGCTACCGGACGCGACTGCCGCATCAGATATTCTCGACATCGGCCGCTCACATCTTCCCGAGCTTGCGAGCGACGGGTCCATGATCGACGGACTAAACCATCGACGGTGTCATGCCTGCAGACTGGATCCCATTCGGTCTGGCCACTGCTACCCTGGTCGTGTGCTGCTCTGTGCCAGCATGTTGCCGGGGGCCATACTCAGTGGATTCCTGCGAGAGGTGGACGAGAGGACGAGCGTCCAACAGGTGGTGGGCATGCCGCGGAGATAGTAAACAGTATGTGGAACGCGCTGATCGCCACCAAAAATCACCATGCAAGAAGCGACTTCTGCGGATCAGTGCCACGTCGCAGAAAAGAACCATCCTGTTGTGCACTCTGCCCGGGCCCTGGTCATCTGCCTTATTCTTCGCTGGTGGCCGCGCTACTCTTGTGTTGTCCCCTCCTCGGGGCAGGCCCTCCTACGATCCTCCCTCAGCCGCTCCTCCTCTCGGTGGCGCCGATGGAGAAGCTAGCAGCAGTGTCGATTGAGAATCACTGAATTATCCAGAGCTTCACCGGTGGCGGTCAGGGAAGGGAGGCAGACAGGCGTGCGCGGAGACCATCTGGATGCAGTCGGGAGGTCTTGCTCGTTAGTCATTACCCATGCCGAGTTTTCAGGTCGTGGGTTCCCTGCTGGGCCGCCGACGCTGTGTCTTCTTTGCCAGGCACGGAAGCCTGATCTTTGAGGTGCAACTCGAACTTAGCCGATTCCGCCATGACGACGAGCCTACCGATACGTAGAGCGCATCGACCACCTAGGGTTATCGTGTCGATGGAGGGCTAGAAGATATGAAAGAGGTCGCGGGGCAGTGCAATAAATAAATATTGCCGACTTGCACGAAAAACCTGGCTTTTCGTTCGTACGTACGTGTCCGGTACGGATGCCCACTCGATCGAGTTCTACACGGTCTAAGCTGAATTGATGATCCTGCCTGGGCCGGGCCACGCTTCAATTCACGGGCTAAGTGGGACTAATAATAAAGGATCCTGGCTTATCTCTGGTTTCCGATTTCGGCCACGCTAGGAACAGAGCTGGACGCAACATACAATGGAAGCTACGACGACGGACGAAACGACGGACCAAACGGACTAAACCGTGGAAACGCTTCTCCCTTTATTATTAGGTATAGATTAAGTTGCTTGTTGTGCGATAACCATGTTCCTGGGGACGCCATCAATTACTCTTTGTTGAATATCATGTGAGTTGCTATGCATGTCCGTCTTGTCTGAAGTAAGGGAGATTTACCATGAGTTGAATGGTTTGAGCATGCATACTGTTAGAGAAGAACATTGGGCCGCTAACTAAAGCCATGATCCATGGTGGAAGTTTCAGTTTTGGACAAATATCCTCAATCTCATATGAGAAAAATTAATTGTTGTTGAATGCTTAAGCATTAAAGAGGAGTCCATTATCTGTTGTCTATGTTGTCCCGGTATGGATGTCTAAGTTGAGAATAATCAAAAGCGAGAAATCCAATGCGAGCTTTCTCCTTAGACCTTTGTACAGGCGGCATAGAGGTACCCCTTTGTGATACTTGGTTAAAACATATGTATTGCGGTGATAATCCAGGTAATCCGAGCTAATTAGGACAAGGTGCGGGCACTATTAGTATACTATGCATGAGGCTTGCAACTTGTAGGATATAATTTACATGATACATATGCTTTATTACTACCGTTGACAAAATTGTTTCTTGTTTTCAAAACCAAAGCTCTAGCACAAATATAGCAATCAATGCTTCCCTCTGCGAAGGGCCTTTCTTTTACTTTTATGTTGAGTCAGTTCACCTATTTCTCTCCATCTCAAGAAGCAAACACTTGTGTGAACTGTGCATTGATTCCTACATACTTGCATATTGCACTTGTTATATTACTTTACATTGACAATATCCATGAGATATACATGTTATAAGTTGAAAGCAACTGATGACCCACAAGTATAGGGGGTGTATCGTAGTATCTTCGATAAGTAAGAATGTCGATCCCAACGAGGAGCAGAAGGTGTTGACAAGCAGTTTCGATGAAGGATTCACTGTAAATGCTCACAGACAAGTATTCAGGGGGTTTTGATGTAACAGGTGAATAAAGTACGAGTAAGTAAAGTGCGAGAGTAACAATTGCAGCGAGTGGCCCAATCCTTTTTAGCACAAAGGACAAGCCGGTTTGTTTACTTATAATGACCAAACGTTCTCGAGGACACACGGGATTTTAGTCTAGTGCTTTCGCTACATACGGCTAATTAATCTTCATTGTTTTGATAAGTGTTGTGTGGGTGAACCTGTGCTAATGTACCGCCCTTCCTAGGACTAATACATACTTGTGATTATACCCCTTGCAAGCATCCGCAACTACAAGAAAGTAATTAAGATAAATCTAACCACAGCCTTAAACTCTGAGATCCTGCTATCCCTCCTGCATCGATATACCAACGGGGGCTTAGGTTTATGTCACTTCGGCAACCCCGCAATTGGCAAACGAGTACAAGATGCATTCCCCTAGGCCCATAAAGGTGAAGTGTCGTGTAGTCGACGTTCACACGACACCACTAGAAGAATAACACCACAACTTAAATATCATAACATTGAATATTACTCAACCATACTTCACTACTAACATTTAGACTTCACCCATGTCCTCAAGAACTAAACGAACTACTCACGAGACATCATATGGAACATGATCAGAGGTGATATGATGATGAATAACAATCTGAACATAAACCTTGGTTCAACGGTTTCACTCAATAGCATCAATAACAAGTAGAAATCAATACCGGGAGAGTTTCCCCTATCAAACAATCAAGATCAAACCCAAATTGCTACAGTGGTGACGATGTGCAGCGGTGGAGACGGCGGTGATGATGGTGAAGATGATGATGATGGTGATGGAGATGATGTCCAACTTGATGGCGGTGACGATGGCGTAGATTTCCCCCTCCGGGAGGGAATTTCCCCGGCGGATCTCAGTCCGCCGGAGAGCTCTTTTCTCTCTGGTGTTCTCCGCCTCGCAGAGGCGGCTGTAACTCTTCGCGAGGTACCCTCTGGAGCTTAGGTTTTCGGGATGAAGGCGTTCGCGAAGAAAAGGAGGCGAGAGGGGGCTGTGGGCCCCCTCCTCACAGGGCGGCGCGGCCAGGCCTTGGGCCGCGCCGGCCTATGGGGGTGGGCCCACCTCGGGTCCCCTCGGCTCCCCCTTGGCTCCCTTCGTCATCTGGAAAAATAGGATTTTTGATATAATTTCCATCAACTGTTGATCTTCCGAAATATTGCATTCTGACGGCGCTTTTTCCAGCAGAATCCTGGCTCCGGTGCTCGATCCTCCAATAATCATGAAACATGCAAAATAGATGAAATAACATAAGTATTATGTCCAAATATGAAATATATCAATGAATAACAGCAAATTATGATATAAAATAGTGATGCAAATTGGACGTATCAACTCCCCCCAAGCTTAGACTTCGCTTGTCCCCAAGCGAAACTGAACTCAAGAACAGGACCACATGTTTATGGAGTGAAGAGTCGATAAATAAAATACGGAAAAGAAGCATCATATTCATTCACACAAGACATTCTAGTAAACAACTTCCTCATATAACTCAACTTGAAACAAGTATAAGGTAATCACAAATAAAGGTGCATAAGAAATCATAGTTGGTGATGGCAAACTTCGTTCTTGGTCAGAGAACAATTAACAGGTTATTCTTATCTATCGAGCAGCGCTCTCATGTTAAAGTTTATATGGCACAACTTGCATACTCAATCATAATAGTCTCCTCATGATCATTGATAACTTGCAAAGCTATATTCATTTAGATAAAACTTGTACTAAACAAGGAAGAATAAAAGACATGATGAAGCAAATCACAATATAATGGTTTGATCACAACTACTCAAATGCTTGCTTGAGATGGAGGGAAATAGGTTTACTGACTCAACATAAAGTAAAAGACAGGCCCTTCGCAGAGGGAAGCAGGGATTAAATCATGTGCTAGAGCTTTTTCAGTTTTGAAATCATATAAAGAGAATGAAAGTAACATTTTGAGAGGTGTTTGTTGTTGTCAACGACTGGTAGCGGGTACTCTAACCCCCTTGCCAGACAAACCTTCAAAGAGCGGCTCCCATGTTATTTTTATGTGGCACTCCTTCCAACCTTTCTTTCACAAACCATGGCTAACCGAATCCTCGGGTGCATGCCAACAATCTCATACCATGAAGGAGTGCCTTTTTATTTTAGTTTTATTATGATGACACTCCCCCCACCCTTTGCTTACACAAGCCATGGCTAACCGAATCCTTCGGGTGCCGTCCATCAATCACATACCATGGAGGAGTGTCTATTTAGGTTAATTAATTTGGGACTGGGAATCCCATTGCCAGCTCTTTTTGCAAAATTATTGGATAAGCGGATGAAGCCACTAGTCCATTGGTGAAAGTTGCCCAACAAGATTGAAAGATAAAACACCACATACTTCCTCATGAGCTATAAAACATTGACACAAATAAGAGATAGTAAATTTTGAATTGTTTAAAGGTAGCACACGAAGTATTTACTTGGAATGGCAAAAAATACCATGTAGTAGGTAGTTATGGTGGACACAAATGGCATAGGTTTGGGTTTAGGTTTGGATGCACGAGAAGTATTCCCTCTCAGTACAGGTCTTTGGCTAGCAAGGTTAATTAGCAAGCATAAGAGTCGAGGGAAACAAACAAATATACATGTGATAGAAACAATCATGCATCTTTCTTGTAAGCACAAACAGTTTTAACTTCAGAATAATAAGCTATGAGCTAACAAGAAAGAAAGATAATGAAACAACTACATGTATTTCTCTTTTCTAATTAAACCTCAAAGTGTTGTTGCTATTGACCAATGCTAAGTTTGCCAAAACCAAATAGATTTATTCAATGCTCCCAAAGTGATACCAATACTAACAACAAGATAAATCATATAATAGAGATTGCAAACTAAAATAAGATGTGCGATATGTAAATGATAAGACTTCTCATTAATATTCCATAACGATAACTCACACCAAGGGATACATAGACAACCAACTAAAGGAGAGATACTTCCAAACTGCAACCCATCTTATATGATAACTTCCCTACTCATGATATGACACTACTTGACAGTAAAAAGTAAAAGATAGTGATGATGTGATACCGCGGCACTCCCCCAAGCTTGGAACAAACCAAGGGGATGCCAATACCGATGATGAATTACTCCTTCGGTGATGATGGTGATGAATTCCTGACAAGCTTCTCAACAAGCTCCTGAAGCTCATCAATCTTGTACGTGAGGTTGCGAATCATCTTCGAATTGTGCTCGGCGCGGTTAAGAAGTATGTCTGACGGCGAGTCCCAACTCTTGGAGTTATTTCCCCACTCTTCACCCTCAGGCTTCATCCTTCCTGCAGTGTTAGAACGATCTATATCCCAATTGCTAGGCAATGCTGCCCTGGGAGTCCTTTCAATTTGACTATTGAAAATTAGATTGCGGAAGGGATGGTGAGTGCCTGAGAAAGATGTCTTCGGAGCTAGGTAATGACGTGGAACCCTTCCTCCGGTGCGAATTCTTGCGCTCTTGTTTGCACTAAAAGGGTTATCCACCACCTTGATGCTTGCGATGGTAGCACGCGGGTGTGCGCGCGAGTCTTCCTCCACCTCTTCTTCATCCTCTTCCTTGACGCTCTTGTCCACCTCTTTCCACTCGGGATCTTGAATATCTTCATCCGAAAGCTCCTTGCCCTTGTTCTTGGAGACCATGGTGCTTCTAGACTGAAAACAGATCCTGGCAGAAACAGCTCGAAACAAAATACGTCGAGAAAACGATATACGGACCTCCAGGGGTCCGGGGGATTATATAACAGAAATTTTCACGACAAAAGGAAAGTACCAGGTCGAACCAGGGTCGGAAAGAGGCGACGAGGCGGCCAACTCATAGGGCGGCGCGGGCCAAGGCCAGGCCGCGCCGGCCTATGGGGGCACGCCCTCGTGCGTCTCCTCCACTCCGTTTCGATCTCGTAATTTTTCATATTTTCCAAAAACAGCAAAAACATTGTTCGGAAAGTAAATTGCGAACTTTTTATTACCAGTACTGTTACCTATTCAAAGTCGAGTTCTGGCGGACTGTCAATTTGACCTTTGATGAAAGCTTTCGGTGTTTCCACTCGAATAATATCAACATCTACATTATAAGAATCACCTGAGATATAATGTTTGAGTCTTTGTCCATTCACCACTTGTGTAGCATTGCCTTGGAGAGAGCTAATTTTAATTGCTCCTGAACGATACACCTCCTCAACAACATATGGTCCTTCCCATTTCGGGAGTAATTTCCCTGCAAAGAATCTGAGACGAGACCGATACAATAGGACTTTATCCCCAATATTAAATTCTCTTTTGATAATCCTTCTATCATGCCATTTTTTAACTTTCTCTTTAAAGAGTTTAGCATTTTCATAAGCTTCACTTCTCCATTCATCTAGAGAACTCAATTGCAACAACCTTTTATTACCGGCAAGTTTAGGATCTTTATTTAATTCTCTAACTGCCCAATAAGCTTTGTACTCTAGTTCTAAAGGTAAATGACAAGCTTTCCCATAAATCATTTTATAAGGTGACATTCCCATGGAATTTTTATAAGCAGTTCTATAAGCCCATAGTGCATCCTTCAATTTACTAGCCCAATTCTTTCTAGTTTTATTAACAGTCTTTTCCAAGATAGATTTAATCTCTCTATTTGATAATTCTACTTGCCCACTAGTTTGAGGATGATAAGCGGAAGCAATTCTATGATTAATACCATATTTAGCAAGAGTTTTTCTAAAACCACCATGAATAAAATGTGAACCTCCATCAGTCATAATATATCTAGGAACTCCAAATCTAGGAAAAATAATATCTAAAAGCATTCTTAAAGAGGTCTCACCATCAGCACTTTTTGTAGGTATGGCTTCCACCCATTTAGTAACATAATCAACAGCAACAAGTATATGAGTGTTACCTTCTGAAGAGGGAAAAGTTCCCATGAAGTCAAATCCCCAACAATCGAACGGTTCAATAACGAGAGTATAATTCATAGGCATTTCATTGCGTCTGGAGATATTACCAACCCTTTGACATTCATCACAAGATAAGATAAACTTCCTTGCATCTTTGAAGAGAGTCGGCCAATAAAAACCTGATTGTAGAACCTTTTGGGCGGTTCTATCTCCGGCGTGATGTCCTCCATAAGCACTACCATGACATTTACTCAATATCTCTTGTTGTTCATATTCGGGAACATATCTTCGCAGAATACCATCCACTCCTTCTTTATATAAGTGTGGGTCATCCCAAAAATAATGCCTCAAGTCATAAAAGAATTTCCTCCTTTGCTGAGCTGAAAAGGTTGGAGGCAAGTACTTGGAAACAATAAAGTTAGCATAATCAGCATACCAAGGACTGTCTCGTGAGCTCACCTTTATTACAGCCAATTGTTCATTTGGAAAACTATCATTAACAGGAACAGGATCATAAGCAATATTTTCCAATCTAGACAAATTATCAGCAACAGGATTATCAGCACCTTTCCTATCTACAATATGTAAATCAAATTCTTGCAACAGAAGTACCCATCTAATAAGCCTTGGCTTAGCATCTTTCTTTTGCATAAGGTATCTGATTGCAGCATGATCAGTATGTATAGTAACTTTTGAATCAACAATATAAGATCTAAACTTATCACAAGCAAAGACTACAGCTAACAATTCCTTTTCAGTAGTAGCATAATTTCTTTGAGCAGCATCAAGAGTTTTACTAGCATAATGAATAACATTCAATTTTTTGTTTACTCGCTGTCCAAGAACAGCGCCTACAAAGAAAATCACTAGCATCACACATAATTTCAAATGGTAAATTCCAATCAGGAGGTTCAACTATAGGAGCAGTTGTTAAGGCTTTCTTTAGAGTTTCAAAAGCTTCCTTACAATCATCATCAAAAACAAAAGGTACATCTTTTTGAAGAAGATTAGTAAGAGGCATTGAAATCTTGGAGAAATCTTTAATAAACCTCCTATAAAACCCAGCATGACCAAGAACACTACGAATACCTTTAACATCCCTAGGATAGGGCATCTTCTCAATTGCTTCAACTTTAGCTCTATCAACTTCAATACCTCTCTCGGAAATTTTATGTCCCAATACAATTCCTTCATTAACCATAAAGTGGCATTTCTCCCAATTAAGAACAAGGTTAGTTTCTTCACATCTCTGCAAAACTTTATCGAGGTTCCGCAAGCAATTATCAAAAGAATTCCCATAGACAGAAAAATCATCCATGAATACCTCTACAATACTCTCGCAAAAGCCATGAAAAATAGTAGACATGCATCTTTGAAAAGTAGCAGGAGCATTACATAAACCAAAAGGCATACGTCTATAAGCATAAGTTCCATAGGGACAAGTGAAAGTGGTTTTCTCTTGATCCTTAGTTTTAACAGCAATTTGTGAAAACCCAGAATAACCATCAAGAAAGCAAAAGTGAGTATTTTTAGATAATCTTTCTAACATTTGATCAATAAAAGGCAAAGGGTAATGATCTTTCTTAGTAACCTTATTAACTTTTCGATAATCAATGCACATTCTATACCCTACAACTACTCTTTGAGGTATGAGCTCATCATTATCATTCGGCACAACAGTCATTCCTCCTTTCTTAGGAACACAATGCACAGGACTAACCCATCTACTATCAGCAATAGGATATATAATACCAGCTTCAAGAAGTCTTAATACCTCATTTCTTACCACATCCTTCATCTTAGGAATTAGACGACGCTGAGGTTCAACAACAGGCTTCGCATCATCTTCCATATTAATGGCGTGTTGGCAAATAGAGGGAGAAATCCCCTTCAAGTCATCAAGTGTGTAGCCAATAGCTCCTCGGTGTTTCTTCAATATTTCCAATAACCTTTCTTCTTCGAACTCTGAAAGCTTAGAACTAATAATAACAGGATATATTTTCTTATCATCAATATGAGCATATTTAAGATTATCAGGCAATGGTTTTAAATCAAAGACAGGATCTTCCTTTGGTGGTGGTGTTGTACCCAGATCTTCCACCGGTAAATCATGCTAAAGAATAGGTTGGCGAAGAAAAATTTCATCAAGCTCATCTCTTTCTTCCCTAAAAACTTCACTCTCGCTATTCTCCAAATGTTGCTGCAAGGGATTATTAGGAGCAAGAACAATAGATGCGCACTGTTCAACTTTAAAATCATTATTAGGTAAATCAGCTTTATAAGGAGTTTTGGTAAATTTAGAGAAGTTAAACTCATAAGATTCACCAGCAAATTTAGTCAAAATTTTGTCTTTCTTGCAATCTATAATAGCTCCACATGTATTTAGAAAAGGTCTACCAAAAATGATAGGACAATATTTACTAGCAGCAGAACCAAGTACCAAAAAGTCAGCAGTATATTTAATCTTACCGCATAGAACTTCCACATCTCGAACAATAACAATTGGAGAAATAGTTTCTCTATTAGCCAGCCGAATAACCACATCAATATCTTCAAGTTCACAAAAACCAATTTCGTGCATAATCTCCGTGTAAAGCTCATAAGGAATAGCACTAATACTTGCACCAATATCACATAAACCATAATAACAATGATCACCAATTCTAACAGATAGCATAGGAACACTAGCTTGCTTGGACTTATTAGGATGTGAAACAATATTAGAAGCATCTTCACAGAAAATAATATGACCATCCTCCACATTTTCAGTCACAAGATCTTTAACTATTGCAACAGCAGGTTCAACTTTTATTTGTTCTTCAGGTTCTATAGGTTTCTTTTCACTTTTTTTAAACGCACTATTTATAACAGAGTACTCCTTCATTTTTGCAGGGAAAGGAGTTTTTTCAATATAAGCTTCAGGAATAACATGATCAACAGTTTCAACTACAACACATTTATTAATAGATGAATCAATTTTATCTTTATACGGTTCATGATACTTATCAAAATTCTTCTTAGGCAATTCATAATGAGAGGCAAAAGCTTTATAAAGATTTGCAGCAACTTGAGAATCAAGACCATAAGTAGCACTCATATTACGAAATTTATCAGTATCCATAAAAGCTTCAATGCATTTATAATCATAATTTATACCTGATTCTCTATCTTTGTCGTTCTCCCATCCTTCAGTATTTTCCTGGATCCGATTAAGAAGGTCTCTTTTAAACTCTTCCTTGTTGCGCGTGAATGATCCAGAACAAGAAGTATCCAGCAAGGTCTTGTCTTCAAAAGAAAGTATTGCATAGAAATTATCAATAATAACATTACCAGGAAGCTCATGAATGGGGCATTTGAGCATTAAAGACTTCAATCTCCCCCACGCTTGGGCAATACTCTCTCCATCATGAGGCCAAAAATTATATATGCGGTTCCGATCCTTGTGAATTTCACTTGGAGGATAGAACTTAGAATAAAACCGGGGCACAATATCATTCCATTCAAGAGAATCCCCATTATCCAGTAATTTATACCAATGCACCGCTTTACCAGACAGCGATATAGAGAATAGTTTCTTCCTCACTTCATCCATAGCAATACCTGCACACTTGAATAAACCGCATAATTCATGCAAGAACAGTAAATGATCTCCAGGGTGGACAGTTCCATCCCCTGTATAACGGTTATCCACTACACGTTCAATAATTTTCATAGGTATTTTGTATGGTATCTCTTCCTCACCTGGCGCCTCATCCACTACCTTTGCAGTAGTAGTAGATTTTCCAAATAAAAACTCAAGAGAAGATCTCTCCATAATGAATTATGGCAGCAGAAATAAAATCAGCACAAACAGTAGAAATTTCCCTTACCAATTCCACTTACCAATAGCGCTTCACTCCCCGGCAACGGCGCCAGAAAATAGTCTTGATGACCCACAAGTATAGGGGGTGTATCGTAGTATCTTCGATAAGTAAGAATGTCGATCCCAACGAGGAGCAGAAGGTGTTGACAAGCAGTTTCGATGAAGGATTCACTGTAAATGCTCACAGACAAGTATTCAGGGGGTTTTGATGTAACAGGTGAATAAAGTACGAGTAAGTAAAGTGCGAGAGTAACAATTGCAGCGAGTGGCCCAATCCTTTTTAGCACAAAGGACAAGCCGGTTTGTTTACTTATAATGACCAAACGTTCTCGAGGACACACGAGATTTTAGTCTAGTGCTTTCGCTACATACGGCTAATTAATCTTCATTGTTTTGATAAGTGTTGTGTGGGTGAACCTGTGCTAATGTACCGCCCTTCCTAGGACTAATACATACTTGTGATTATACCCCTTGCAAGCATCCGCAACTACAAGAAAGTAATTAAGATAAATCTAACCACAGCCTTAAACTCTGAGATCCTGCTATCCCTCCTGCATCGATATACCAACGGGGGCTTAGGTTTCTGTCACTCCGGCAACCCCGCAATTGGCAAACGAGTACAAGATGCATTCCCCAAGGCCCATAAAGGTGAAGTGTCGTGTAGTCGACGTTCACACGACACCACTGGAAGAATAACACCACAACTTAAATATCATAACATTGAATATTACTCAACCATACTTCACTACTAACATTTAGACTTCACCCATGTCCTCAAGAACTAAACGAACTACTCACGAGACATCATATGGAACATGATCAGAGGTGATATGATGATGAATAACAATCTGAACATAAACCTTGGTTCAACGGTTTCACTCAATAGCATCAATAACAAGTAGAAATCAATACCGGGAGAGTTTCCCCTATCAAACAATCAAGATCAAACCCAAATTGCTACAATGGTGACGATGTGCAGCGGTGGAGACGGCGGTGATGATGGTGAAGATGATGATGATGGTGATGGAGATGATGTCCAACTTGATGGCGGTGACGATGGCGTCGATTTCCCCCTCCGGGAGGGAATTTCCCCGGCGGATCTCAGTCCGCCGGCGAGCTCTTTTCTCTCTGGTGTTCTCCGCCTCGCAGAGGCGGCTGTAACTCTTCGCGAGGTACCCTCTGGAGCTTAGGTTTTCGGGACGAAGGCGTTCGCGAAGAAAAGGAGGCGAGAGGGGGCTGTGGGCCCCCTCCTCACAGGGCGGCGCGGCCAGGCCTTGGGCCACGCCGGCCTATGGGGTGGGCCCACCTCGGGTCCCCTCGGCTCCCCCTTCTGGCTCCCTTCGTCATCTGGAAAAATAGGATTTTTGATATAATTTCCATCAACTGTTGATCTTCCGAAATATTGCATTCCGACGACGCTTTTTCCAGCAGAATCCTGGCTCCAGTGCTCGATCCTCCAATAATCATGAAACATGCAAAATAGATGAAATAACATAAGTATAATGTCCAAATATGAAATATATCAATGCATAACAGCAAATTATGATATAAAATAGTGATGCAAATTGGACGTATCAGCAACCGCTGAAACTTAATCTTCCTTTGTGTTGCTTCAATACCTTTACTTTGAATTTATTGCTTTATGAGTTAACTCTTATGCAAGACTTATTGATGCTTGTCTTGAAAGTACTATTCATGAAAAGTCTTTCCTATATGATTCATTTGTTTACTCATTGCATTACCATTGCTTTGATCGCTGCATTCATTACATGTGCTTACAATAGTATGATCAAGGTTATGATGGCATGTCACTCTAGAAATTATCTTTATTATCGTTTACCTACTCGGGACGAGCAGGAACTATGCTTGGGGATGCTGATACGTCTCCGACGTATCGATAATTTCTTATGTTTCATGCCACATTATTGATAATATCTACATGTTTTATGCATACTTTATGTCATATTTATGCATTTTCCGGCACTAACCTATTAACGAGATGCCGAAGAGCCAGTTGCTGTTTTCTGCTGTTTTTGGTTTCAGAAATCCTAGTAAGGAAATATTCCCGGAATTGGACGAAATCAACGCCCAGGGGCCTATTTTGCCACGAAGATTCCAGAAGTCCGAAGGAGAGACGAAATGGGGCCACGGGGCGCCGCCACACTAGGGCGGCGTGGCCTACAGGGGGCTCGCACGGCCCTAGCGTGTGGGGCCCCCGTGACGCCTCCTGACCTTCCCTTCCGCCTACTTAAGGTCTTCGTCGCGAAACCCCCAGTACCGAGAGCCACGATACGGAAAACCTTCCAGAGACGCCGCCGCCGCCTATCCCATCTCGGGGGATTCAGGAGATCGCCTCCGGCACCCTGCCGGAGAGGGGAATCATCTCCCGGAGGACTCTTCACGGTCATGGTCACCTCCGGAGTGATGAGTGAGTAGTTCACCCCTGGACTATGGTCCATAGCAATAGCTAGATGGTCGTCTTCTCCTAATTGTGCTTCATTGTCGGGTCTTGTGAGCTGCCTAACATGATCAAGATCATCTATCTGTAATGCTACGTGTTGTGTTTGTTGGGATCCGATGGATAGAGAATACTATGCTATGTTGATTATCAATCTATTACCTATGTGTTGTTTATGATCTTGCATGCTCTCCGTTATTAGTAGAGGCTCTGGCCAAGTTTTTGCTTGTAACTCCAAGAGGGAGTATTTATGCTCGATAGTGGGTTCATGCCTCCATCAAAATGGGACAAGAATGTAAAGTTCTAAGGTTGTGGATGTGCTGTTGCCACTAGGGATAAAACATCGATGCTATGTCTAAGGATGTAGTTGTTGATTACATTACGCACCATACTTAATGCAATTGTCTGTTGTTTGCAACTTAATACTGGAAGGGGTTCGGATGATAACCTGAAGGTGGACTTTTTAGGCATAGATGCATGCTGGATAGCGGTCTATGTACTTTGTCATAATGCCCAATTAAATCTCACTATACTCATCATATCATGTATGTGCATGGTCATGCCCTCTTTATTTGTCAATTGCCCAACTGTAATTTGTTCACCCAACATGCTTATTCTTATCGGAGAGACGCCTCTAGTGAACTGTGGACCCCGGTCCATTCTTTTACATCGAATACAATCATCGCAATACTTGTTCTACTGTTTTCTGCAAACAATCATCATCCACACTATACATCTAATCCTTTGTTACAGCAAGCCGGTGAGATTGACAACCTCACTGTCACGTTGGGGCAAAGTAATTTGGTTGTGTTGTGCAGGTTCCACGTTGGCGCCGGAATCCCTGGTGTTGCGCCGCACTACATCTCGTCGCCATCAACCTTCAACGTGCTTCTTGACTCCTACTGGTTCGATAAACCTTGGTTTCTAACTGAGGGAAACTTACTGCTGTATGCATCACACCTTCCACTTGGGGTTCCCAACGGTCGCGTGCTGTACGCGTGTCAGCGGCTACCTCATCCTTCTCCTCCTCCGGGTGGAGCTGGCGGCACATGTGAACAACGTGCTCCCAATTCATGTGGTCGGCCATGGATGGATGGTAGCTTGAGGTGTGCCCGTCGCCCCCGCCGGTGTCCACCATATATAGCCACGGTGGGGCGGGAAACGGCGTTGGCGCGCAGGGCGTTTCCCGCGCGCGCGAAACGCCGGCGAAACTTGCCAATGTATTGGGCAAGCGCGGTAGCGATCGTCGTCGCGCGGGAACAGTTAATCGCCGACGGCAGTCCTCGACGGGACATAAAACGCCATTAGTGAGCTTGGCGCTGTCCCCGGTCAAAAAATGCGTCGGCACCGCTGGAGGTACCCAAGACGCAAACGGTCGCCCTGGGCGACATCGTGTCCGCGGGCCGACGCAAACGGACAATTGCCCACCGAGTTTGGAGCACACCAAATCCGCGCTCCACATCTTTCCTGCAAGCTTCTTGCATCTTGGCAAACCTCCTCGTCTTCTCGGAGTTTGGATTACGGACAATCTTCACCAATGTGGCCCAGTCTAGGTAGATGCCATCAGCAAGATAATATGGCTTGTCATATACATTTCCATTGATCTCATAGCTCACCAGGGGAGCTTTGCCTTGCATGAGCCGGTTGAAAACCGGTGATCGGTGCAACACATTGATGTCATTGTTGGAACCGGCCATGCAAAAAAATGAATGCCAAATCCATAAATCTTGAGATATGACAGCTTCAAGAATGACAGTTCTTCTCTCCTCATGCCCGTTGTACGCACCCTGCCATCCAAATGGACAGTTTTTCCACTTCCAGTGCATGCAATCTATGCTGCCAATCATTTCTGGGAAGTCTCTAGACTCGTTGATAGACAGGAGACGCCTTGTATCCTCAACAGTTGGCTCCCTACAGTAATACTCTCCGAACACGGCAATCACGGTTCGGCAAAACCTGTACATAGCCTCAAGACAGGTGCTCTCACCCATTCGAAGATACTCATCGAATATATCCGCAGCCATTCCATATGAGAGCATGCGAATAGGTGCGGAGCATTTTTGGTAGGAGGTGAAGCCTAACGCACCTGTTGCATCACGCCTGCATTGGAAGTAGGGATCGTAGTTTCTAGCGCCCCGTAGAATGAGCAAGAATAGGTCCCTTGACATCCTGTATCGGCGCCGGAACATTTTTTCCGGGAAGATCGGATTAGTGAGGTGGAAGTAGTCCTTGTGGAGGCGGGCCTGCCCTTCCACTCTGTTGCGCGGAAGGTTTTTGGTGCGGCCCTTCACAGAGCCCCGGTTATGCGGCCCCGGGTTAGAGGTGAACTCGTGGATTCATGGAGGTCGCAGTTGTTGGCAAAGTCTGCGTCGACTCATCGGACTCCTCGTCGGAAGAGGAGTCGACGACCTCCGCGCGGAACTTGTCCAACATCTGCCACATGTCCATCTACGTGGGTACAGACTGCGGATCAATGGCCGCGCACGATAGCGCCGAAAACACGAGTAAGAAACCTACCGACGCAATTGACCGAACAGGTCGTGGGCGGCGCGGAAGGGCGGCGCAACCGGGAGCGTTTCGCCCGAAAACAGCCATCATGTACGCGGCGGAGCACGCTCCTGCTCTCCCGCGCGGCAAGAACGGAGCCGACGGCGACTACTGCGGCGCTACGGCCGGACGGCGGCGCTAGGGGTGGGGGCGGCACTAGGGCAGGAAAGAAGGGGAACAAGAAGCAAATCGAAGGGGTCGATTTCGCTGTCCCTGACATGCGGGACCGGGTAAGAAATGGAGGACGCTCCAAGCGACCGCCCGTCCGCGAAGACGCAAACCTGACGCATATTTGGGCCAGGTTTGCATCTCCGCGGACGGCCCTATCACTTTGCGTCGCACCGCTGGAGCATGCCCCAGACGCATTTCCGGTCACGACGGACGAAAACGGTCGCTCAGCGTCCGTTTGCGTCGCGCCGCGGAGATGCCCTAAGCCCTTTAGCGCGGCCACAACAACTCAAGGAGCACATGGGTTGCGGCAGGCCATCTATATCCCACCCTGCGGCGCCCATCGTATCTCCGGCCTCGGCTCTGCTGATCTGATCGTGCCGCGCCGCGCCGGGCGAGGCATGCAGGCGCCGCCTTGGCTTGGGCATATTCCTCCAACTGCTCTCGCTCCCCCGTCGTTTCGTTTGGCTTGACCAACCACCTCCAACGGCGACGGCTTAACGACGCCCGCGTCCTGGTTGATCGCCGATCCCCGACGCGCGCGGCCGGTGGCACGTGCGCGCGGCGCCGCAGCAGGGTTCCACTGAACTTGGGCGCGCGCGCGGGTGCGACGTCGGACATATTCGTATCTCCAGTTTTGTATCTCGGGAATCCTGGAGTCTGCGGCGGGCGCCCATTTGACCGGCAACGACGACGCCGCGGCCTGCACGTACGTCTGGTCACCGACGGATCCGCATTATATGGGCGTGCTGGAGCGGCGACTTGACTAACACACCAGCATTTTGGATCGCTGCGTGATTTCAGCGGCGCGCGCGTGCATCTACAGCCTGCAGTATCATTTCCTTGGCGTCCCACAAACAGTCCATCTTTTGTATTTTGAACTACAGATGCACAGTTGCGAGTGCTTGTCCCATGAAAACACACAGCTAGTAGCTGCATCTGGCTTTTCATTAACTTACCTTGCTTAGGCTGAGGGCAACCGATCGAGCTAGACTAAGAAGAATTAGTTGAAAGCCATAACATGCTCCACTTGCTTAGCCAGGAAGCTTGTCTACCCGAGAGCAGTTAACCGGTATCACGGCTTGAATTAGGGGTCAGACTCGTCACTCACTCCCATAGCCTGGTAAGTCGTTACTGAACTTCGGAGGCAGGCGGGGCTATATATCATGGCAGCTGCAGCGAGCTATGACAAGTTCGTGGACGTCGACTACACAATCTACTCTGTTCAGTATTCACAACGGTGAAATGTCTGTCGCTACCAACGGGCAAGGGTCGTCAATCACGCAATAGCACAACTGCACACAACTTGACGGTCGCATCCACCACGGGCTCTACAGTAACAGGTCAGGCCGGAGGCGGAGGCGGAGGCGGCGTGGCCTGAAATCCGCAAGGCGATCTTGTGAAAGCTACTACTCCGGCAATGCAATCATTGGTCGCGCGCGCAAAATCCGACGAGAAATCGTCCGATTCGTGTCAGAAGATGCCAAGACACCGGCCACATGCTGCCCGGATTGACTGCCCGCCGGGCCGGGCTGCGGACAGCGCCCGGTCACATGCACGAGCACTAGCGCCTCCGCCACCTGACCAAGCGCCGCCCGATCGATCTCGGTCCAGACGATTCCTTCTTCCACTTTCCAAAATGGACACCCATAGGCCGATGTGATGTGTTGTGACCATCTGCGTCCTAGGCAGTGTAAGGGCATCTCGAAGGAGGCAACGGAAATGACACTGATCGACTATTTGTGTCCGCTCGGCGGAAAAATGCGTCGGGTCCTTGCTCCAGCGGGGTGACGCAAAGTGATTGGACCGTCCGCAGCGACGTAAATCTGGTCTAAATATGCACCTCGGATGTGTCATGTGGACGCTGCGCGGACGCGCAAAGTGTCCGCTCGCGTCTAGCGGACGTTTCGTCGCCGGCAGCGACCCTGGCTTAATGTGTCTTCTCAGACGCCCCAGCGAGTGGCGCCGGTCGCTTCGGCAGTCTGCGTCACGTTAATGGCGATGCCTCGCCTGCCGAGCGGCTGTCGCCCACCTCCGCCAACGGAGTAATGGCGATGCCACGCGACCCGCGGCCGTCGCCTGCCTCCGGCCTATATAAAGAGGGCACACCCTCTTCTTCCTCATCCACTCATCCACACAAACCCTAGCCACCACAAGCTCCACCGTAGCGCCACCTAGCTCTTCCTGCGACGCAGCCAGGCCCGCGTGGAAGTCCATGGAGGGTCCTGGTGGCTGATGAGGCGGTCGAGGCTGCGGGCCTGGGCGCCCCCGGGGCCGGGGCAGGGCCGTCGTGGTGGAGCAGCTACGACACCACGGTCGCTGTTGCCTGCTCCTTCCTCGTCTTCGCACGAGGAGCGCTGCTTCGATTTCCTCCTCCGCATCGACGACGACCCTCTCGCCATCAAGCGGCTCCCGAACAAGTTCACCGAGTTCGTCGATGGCGTCGATCCGGACCAGTTGCAGTTATGGGAGGCCAGCTGCAACTTCTGCCGGTGGCCTGTCGAGGTCTTGTTCGACGGGCAGGGCAAGATGTACCCGCACACAGGGTGGGATAAGTTCGCCCGCGACCTCGCGCTCGAGCCCGGCTGCCAGCTCACCTTCCTCTACGAGGGGGATGCCGAGATGATCGTCAAGGTTTTCGACGACACAGTCTGCCGCAGGCACTACCACACCGGTGAGTCCGGCTCGGACACCGATAGTTAAAACTGTTAGAGTGTTCGTTTTTTGCAGCGAATATGGCCACGAGCCAATTGAAGCCACTCATGGTGGTTTCTGGATGTTCTTCCTCGAAAGAACCAACATGGCTATAATTATCAGCTGGATTTTCCAGTTTGGGTGATTGAGTGTATCCGAGAGTGTTCTTTCTTTGGCAGCGAACATACGGAACCAACACTAGTTAGGTTTCGTTATTTTGCAATGTTTTAATTTGTGTCAACCATATGGCTCAAACTATGTATTAGTTTGTGTAAACCATGTTTCCAATTATGTATTAGTTTATGTAAAACCATGTTCCCAATATGTAATGTTTGGAACTATGTTTTAATGGAGAAGAGGAAAAAAACAAGTAGAAAAAATGTGTCCCGCTAGAGCCACCCAGGCGCAAACGGTCGCGCGGAGAAAACGGTCATTTTCGCATCCGCCAAGCGACGCTGACGGACGCGCGCGGACAATTTAAGCGTCCGAAATGTTGTCGTCCCGTTGGAGATGCCCTAAGAGCATGACCAGTGGAATGCCTCAACAAGTTACCATATTGTCTAGTGGGTCCACTTAGGTTTGGATATCCTAAATTAGAAAAATAGTAGTCTCAAAACTAAAATTGTAGCTTATAGAGGAGGCGGGATCTTTAGGCAAATGTGAGAAAAAAAGAGAGAGAATCATGACATGGGGGCAGCATGTGGGTTGCATGTTGATGGTACAAGAGATCGATTGCCTCAGCTATCCAAACCTACTTGGCAGGTTTGGGGAAGTAAGGGCATCTCCAGCTCGGAGATCCAAACGCAAAAACGGACTCCACTTTCGTCCGTTTGGGTAAACCTGCTCCCAACGCGCGGATCTAAATTAAAAACGGACAGCCGCCGCGTCCGGAATGACCCAAAACCGGACCAAATTTGCGATGCTTTTGGGTCGAGCCAGACAAGCGCGGGCGTGCTTTTTCATCCGCACATGTCCGTTCGTGGCCCATTTGTCAGTGACCAAAAAAAGTCCCAATAACTTCTCTCTCCTCTGTCTTCTCTGTTTGCTTTTTGCCATGGATACTTTCATGGCTGTCCGCCGGAGTTGAGCTCGCCCGGCTAGGTTTCACCGTCGCCCTCGCCTGGAGGTCCTCAACGCCGCCGCTTCCTTTTTTTTATCGCTGCTGGAAGTCGCCGGAGCCGAAATGGACGTCGTGTCGCCGGACTAGATGCCGACGAGCCCGCCATGGCCGAGCCACGGCCGCGCCACCCTGCCCGCCATGGCCAAGCCTTGCCCGCGCCGCCCGCCATGCCGTCCTGGCCGCGCCGCGCGAGACGCGATCCCTCCGGCCAGGAGCCCTCCGCGCCGCCCCTCTCCTCCATTCCGTCGCCGCCCATGCCGCCGCCCGCGCCGCCCATGGCCGCCGCGACGGCCGCGCTGCCGGTGCGCTCCTCGCCGCCGCGACGGCCGCGCCGCCCTCGCCCGCGACGGCCTCGACCCGGTGCTCTCCTGCACGCCGCCGCGCGCTGCTCCCTGCCGCCGCGCCGCCCTCTCCGGCGCCGACTCGACGCGCTCGCCCCTCTCGCCTCGCTCGCGCCGCGCGCTCGCTCCCCGCCGCGCGCTGCTCCCCGTGCCGGAGGAGTACCGGGCCAAGAAGCCGCCGCCCTGGTCATCGTGCGCGCCACCGGCATGGGCGGGGCGCCGCCGGCCTCGTCGGGCACGGGCGGGGCGGGCATGGCGGGGCGGCGCTGCCCCGACGGCCGCGTCGGCCACGTGCGGAGCGGGCATAGGCGGGCGCCGCGGCCTCGTCGGGCACGGGCGGGACGGGCATGGGCGGCGGCGGCGCTTGCCCCGGCCGTCCACGGGCGGGAGCGGCCATGGGCGGGGCGGCGCTGGCCGAGTCGGCACGGGCGGGGACGGCCACAGCCACGGGTGGGGCGAAGCTTGCCGCGGGCGTGGCCTGCCAGGACGCCGCCGAGCTCATCGCCATCGCTCGTCGCCGGAGCCGTGGCATGGCGGGGCGGGGTCGCTGGGCTGGTTCTTGCCAACTAGTAGTAGTATAGCTGGAGAAGAGTAATAGGGATTTGGGTCGTGCGTGCGTTGGGGAAAAAATAAAGCCACGGACGTCTCGTCTGTCCGCGTCTCCAGAAGGCGACCCAAACAGCAAAAATCGGACGCGAAAACACGTACGTTTGGGTCGTGCGGTTGGAGATGCCCTAAGAGCACCGGTGCGCCCCAAACGGCGTGCGGCTCCGAATCGGGCGCGCCGGTGACTCGCGGCATGACGGTTTTCGCGGGTGGGGCGCCTTGTCAGCGAGAGGACGTGATGGTTCGCATCGGCCGCGACGCGGGAAGATTGGTTGTTGGCGTTTAATGGTCTCCCGCGCGGAAACAGAGGCGGCCACGAGGGTAGCGACTAACCACGTGGCGTCCAGTCGCCTACGCCACCGTAAATGCGAGTAGTTGCCACCACTATATAGTACGTACGCCGTCCACCACCGTGGTGCTATCCTCTCATCTCCACCATCGCTGCCGCTCCATTCTCTCCTCTCCACCTTAAAATGCCGAGCCATCTGAAGACGACGTACTCCATGCTTGGTCTCAACAGCCGCGCGTTGCCTCCACCACCACCATAGCCGGAGCCGGAGCCGCAGCCCAACGCGGAGTACATCTCCGACGACGACGAGGACCCACGGTTCACGGCGTGGCATGAGGCCTACGTCGCAGACGCGGAAGCAGAGGCGGCGGAGTAGGCAATGATGTCTACGCACACTCCTTTTCCTGTAGACAGTGTTGGGCCTCCAAGAGCAGAGGTTTGTAGAACAGCAGCAAGTTTTCCCTTAAGTGGATCACCCAAGGTTTATCGAACTCAGGGAGGAAGAGGTCAAAGATATCCCTCTCAAGCAACCCTGCAACCACAATACAAGAAGTCTCTTGTGTCCCCAACACACCCAATACACTTGTCAGATGTATAGGTGCACTAGTTCAGCGAAGAGATAGTGAAATACAAGTGGTATGAATGAATATGAGTGGTAATAGCAGTCTGAATAAAATATGGCAGCGAGTAAACATGCAACAAAACAGTAAACAAACGGAGATTCGATGCTTGGAAGCAAGGCCTAGGGATCCTGCTTTCACTAGTGGACACTCTCAACAATGATCACATAATAGAACCACTCTACACTCTCTTGTTGGATGATGAACACCACTAATTGTGTAGGATTACACGAACCCTCAATGCCGGAGTTAACAAGCTCCACAATATTCGATATGCATGTTTAAATAACCTTAGAGTGCATGATAGATCATTGCAATTACACCAAGTACTAACATAGCATGCACACTGTCACCATCACACTATGAAGGAGGCATAGATCACATCAATACTATCATAGCAATAATTAACTTCATAATCTACAAGCGATTACAATCATAACCTACGCCAAGTACTACACGATGCACACACTGTCACCATTACACCGTGGAGGAGGAATAGACTACTTTAATAACATCACTAGAGTAGCACATAGATGATATTCAACTAGATCACATAAAGAGAGAGATGAACCACATAGCTACAGCGGAGCCCTCAGCCCCGGGGGTGGATTACTCCCTCCTCATCATGGAGACAGCGATGGCGGTGAAGATGGCGGTGGAGACAGCGGTGGAGATGACTCCGGGGGCAATTCCCCGTCCCGGCAGGGTGCCGGAACAGAGACTTCTGTCCCCCGAATTGGAGTTTCGCGATGGCGGCGGCTCTGGAAGGTTTTCTCGGGTTTCGTCAATCGGTGTCGAGGATTTAGGTCAGGGAGGCCTAAATAGGCGAAGAGGCGGAGTCGGAGGGGCCATGGGGGACCCACACACTAGGGGGGCCCCCCCCTTGGCCGCGCCGCCCTGTGGGGTGGGCCCCCTGGCTCCCCTCTGGCCCCTCTTCGGTGCTCTGGAAGCTTCCGGGCAAAATAAGATATTGGGCGTTGATTTTGTCCGATTCCGAGAATATTTCCTTTGTAGGATTTCTGAAACCAAAAACAGCAGAACAAAGAATCGCCCTTCGGCATCTCGTCAATAGGTTAGTTCCGGAAAACGCATAAAAACGATATAAAGTGTGAACAAAACATGTAGGTATTGTCATAAAACAAGCATGGAACATAAGAAATTATCGATACGTTGGAGACGTATCAGCAACGCAATGGGGCGAGCAGCCGCAGGCCCCCGCCCACCAGGAGCAGGCGGCGATCCTGGCGTCGCTGAATGCGCAACGCTTCCAGAGGTTGAAGGAGGAGGAGCGGGATTTCGTCAACGACGCTAACCTCAAGCACGCCCTCGAGATCTCGCACCAACGAGCGGCCACAGAGGAGGTGGGACGCCTCCTCATGGAGGCGGAGCGACAGAAGCTCTGCGAGCTCAACACTCATCGCCATTATGAGGCGTTCGCCCACGAGCAGGCGAGGAGCGCCGAGATCAGGGCTTCTCGGTAAAGGCTGGAAGCGCGGGGATAGCGTTGCCGGCAAGCTCCTGCGACGCCGACCGCCAAGCTCCACCGCCAGATGCGCGAAGCAAGGGACGAGAAGCGGGCACGGACGCAGACGGCAAAGGCGAAGAACGACGATGAGGCAGGACCGTCGCGCCCTCCAACCGACGGCCATTAGATTAGGATGAAGTTTAAGTTTTATTTAGGTTTAAATTCGAGTTACTTTTGTATAAATTTTGTATGAATTTAAGTTTTTAAATGTCATTTTGAAATTTCAAAATCTATCGGGGCGGGCCTATGGGAGCGCCGGTGTGGAAGCAGCAACCCCAAATAGAGGATGCTCCGCCGGCGCCCCATACGGCAGCACCGGTGCCCCTGCCGGTGCCTATCTAGGGGCCGTGAAGATGCTCTAACAAGTATATACCACCATTGCCTATGGCCTAACTGTATCCGGACGCATGCATGGCTTTTGCGTCAGGTGCATTCACCATACTATGGATAAATTTATTTTAGCATACAGATTAGGCATCGCCCTGCAACCCAGCACGTCCATCTCCTCCCTGCTGTACCCACTACGGAACAGTGCTTCGGTGACTTTGCCCGCTCCTAAAGTCAATGACTTTGAGTCATTTACAAGTGAGGTCAAGTGAGGCTCATATAATGAAGAGTCCACATGTCAGTCACCTAAAGTCACGGTAAAGTCAGCCAGACAAAGTAACCAAAGCTCAATCCCCCGCTACCAGGTCTGTCTCTCTAGCGATCACAAATCCTAGGTGAATTTTTTTGTGGGTAATACTAGAACATATTAAGTAGTTAGGGCTACATTCAGCTCCAGTGGCGGAGCTTAGCAAGAATTCTGGGCGGGCCAGCAGCACAAAAGTCTTCATCTTTCCAATAAAACTGAACCTTTCTTGGGCCGGCCCAGCACAAATAACAAAGGGTTGTCCAGATCCTGGGCGGGCCATGGCCCAGGTCGGCTCCAACATAGCTCCGCCCCTGTTCAGCTCGGATTCCATTTCCTGAAGAAGACATTCAGGTCCTGACTCAAACCATACAAAACTCTGACGCTATGTCCTTGCATAATTTGCAAGACAATGGCTTGCCCTAACCTGTTAATGGCTTGCCCTAACCTGTTGACGATCTACTTTTACAAAGGAGCAAATTCTCTCTTGCCTTTCTAATTTCTTGATCTCAGTAATAATATGCATGTAGATGGACCGGTCCTGTGCTGTTTCTCGAACTGCTGCAACCAGAAGGGAACAGTCCGTCTCAACTAGAATAGGTAGCTGGCTTTGTTGAATAGCAAGATGAAGACCTTCCAAGCAAGCTGATAATTCTGCCTCCATAGCTTCAACACACGATTGTAGAAAATGACACGCTGAAAATATAATGTGTCCAACTTCATCCCGAAGGACCATACCTGAACCTCCATTGCCATCTACTTCCTTGAAGGATCCATCAATAGTGAGTGTGACCCAGCCAGCCGGTAATTTAGCTTCACTTGCAGCTGGTACAACTAAAGCATCAATCAAAGGTTGCTTAAAGCATCAATCAAAGGTTGCTTGCCGTGTAGGATCTGATCTGTTGGGGTTGTTTTAATATTCTGCAATAGCTTTAGATAACCACAAAGGAAACTCACCGAGCTCTCTACTGTAGGAAGAGGCTTATTATGAGTACCCTCGTTTCTAGCATGCCAAACCCTCCAAGTAAGTAGCAAAAATTTATCAATCATTCCAACCGGGATCGCAAGCATGACTGATCGAAACCACAACATTGGAGAGACCTGAAGATCCACATCAAATGGTAAATGCCAAATACGACGCACATCAGTCCATAACCGGCGAGCATGAGGACATTTAGAGAGAGCGTGTGCCAAATCCTCAGTTTCCGCTCCACATATCTTGCACATACCAGTCACCTTCATACCTCGCCGAAGCTTATTATCCTCTGTCGCTAGCGCATTGGATGTCGCCTTCCAAGCGAAAGTTTTCACTTTGGGACTTTGGGTGGTACAGGCGATTTCCAAATCCGTGTCCAACAAGGGCAGAGAAGAGGCCTCGTCCCAAGCCACTGGGAGCAAATGTCCCCGTTTTAAATTAAATCGGGACCAATGGGGGGCATTGGTCCCGGTTCGTTCTGCGCGGGGCGACCCCACCCATTGGTCCCGGTTCATTTGGACACTTTAGTCCCGGTTCGTAATACCAACCGAGACTAGAGGGTGGTCTCTGGGGCAAAAGCAGACCTTTAGTCCCGGTTCGTATTACCAACCGAGACTAAAGGGTTTTTGGTTTTTTTTTGGCTCTCCACACACCTCCACCCCACCCCCTGTTGATCGCCTTTTTTAACATTGTAAAATAGAAAAGAAAATGGTAGAAAATTCAAAAAATAAAATGTTTTCAAATTCTTGTATGTTATGCAACCTACTATTAGGGAAAATAAAAAATTGAGTTTTTACTTTTTTTTGGCAAAAAAAGGTTTGAGAAATGGTAAATCCGCATTAACTTTTGCATACGGCGTCGAAAAGAAAACGTATAATATATCAAAATCATCGTGGGAAGAAGTTACATCCGAATTCACCCGGATTACCCGGTTAGCCAATTTTTGGATTCTCAAAATTCCAAATGAAAATATGAAAGCAGCAAGATTTTAATTTTTGCCAGAAATTCAGGATTTTCTATTTTTAAATTTTTTGAATTAATAATTTCATCATGAATAAAGATTACTATTCTTAACCATAAAGTTAGCCAATTTTTTAGATTTTCAAATTTTCAAAGTTTGGGAAAAAAATTGTTAAAAAATTTCATATCAAAAAATTAATATTTATAAAAAATAATATTATAATACAATTATCACAACATGTTATTACATCATTAATTTTGTTTATTAAAATAATTATTAGGAATTCGAATAATAAATAAGTGTTACATCGATCAACATGTTAATAGGATTGATATGATACTAGTATCACAGCATACGCGCGAAGCACTTGGAAGCGGGACAGGAAAGGAACTTGGAAGTTAAACGTGGTAGTGCTGGAGTAGTAGGAGGATAGGTGACCGAGCGGGAAGTTGGTCCACGGGTAAGTAATTTGACTAGAGATTAAGTGTAGTTAGAGACTAAACTAGTTAAATAACTGAAATACTAGAAATTCTAAAAAAAAAAAGGAAAAAAAGAGCGAAAAATAATTGGGCATAACAAAATGGATTAAAAAAATTAACGAAATAACTTTTAGTCCCGGTTGGTGTTACAAACCGGGATTAAAGGTCATTTTCTCGACGGGCGCCAGCTGCTCACGTGGCGGGACATTTAGTTCCGATTTGTTTTACAACCGGGACTAAAGGGGAGGGCCTTTAGTCCCGAATGATTGGTCCCGGTTCCAAAACCGGGACTAAAGGCCCTTACCAACCGGGATAATAGACCCTTTTTCTACTAGTGGGCCTAGTGCTAGAAGCACAGAAATCATACCGTGTTTGTACCTCACGCCAACGGAGATTTGACAGTCGAATTCCGGAGGCGGCCAACGTTGTCACCGCCATGCTCCGCGTCCCCATCGCCCCCCCCCACCCCCCCATAGATGGGGCCATGGGAGACAGCTGATTTAAGAGCATCTCCGTCGGGGAGCGCAATAGCGTCCCCAATATCAATTTGGGGTTGGCGATATAATTGGGCTCACATCGGCCTATTCAATAAAACGCCCTTGCCGTTTCGAGCCCAATAAACCGCAGGCGGCCCCTTCGCGCGGGGTGCTCAACGAGCCCAATGAAATTCCGTCGGTTGATTGTTCAAAAGATTTTTTATGGGATTCTTTGAGGTTGCTGGTGTGTGTAACCTCTTCCCAAATTGGGGAGCAGGTGCGGGTGACTCTGATAGCGCGCTATCGGCACACCTGCTAGCGCTTATTTTGGAAGTGCCGATGGAGATGCTCTAACACCGGCATTACTGCCGACGACGACGCATCGCGGAGGCCGCCGGCCTCATACTCGCGGATGATCCGCGCGTGGCCAGACACCCGTCAAGGACTGAGCTTTGACGCGGCAGCCGCCCTTCCAGTGAATCAATTACACAACTTTATTATGTCAGATTTTTTTTCAAAAAGGGGGAAAAATCGCCCCAGCTTCTGCATCCAAAGGATGCACATGGCTTTTTATTAGATTATTCGCAAACCTTACAAGAAGCAATGCAAAAAATCAAATCTCAAAGCCACCTTACTAGACCTACAGTGGGATGAAGGGGGTGACAATACACCAACTGACATCATCCAAAAACCAAATGCCTTCCCAAACCGCCCAATAGCAGGTGAGGAGCATATCCAGTCAAGCAGACTCTCCGCGCATGCCAACGCACACGCCACAGAAGTTGCTACCGCCGTCTTCCTCGACTCCATCTTCAAGAGAGATCATCACATTAACTTTGCAAGACCTGCCGTCGATGCCACCATGACGCCAGACGGCTCCGCCATCCTGCACGCATACATCATCCCGCATCTGTCGTCGATACCCTGCAGCACCATGCCACCGAGCCTCAGCGTCAACAATGTGGTAGATGAATACCACTCCACCGACATCCGCCAACATCCAGCAGCTGCTCCAAAAACGATGCCCCAAGAGGCAGAACGACGCAGGGCGCGCCGCCATCATCCGATCCGGGAGACCCGGACCTAGGGTTTCCCCCGGAGCAGCACGAGTGAGAAACTGCATACTGCGACGACGATGCCTTCAAGAAGGTAGCGGCGCGACACGTCGCCATCGTCTGCCAACCGAGGTCGGAGCACGGTTTTCACCGGCAGCCGCGCATCCCCAACTCGCCGAGTGTAGTGCCAAGACGGGCAAAGATGACGCCTTCGACAAGGTAACGACGTCGACCGACGCCGCCATCATCCGCCAAGACCGAGTTTGAGGCCCAGTTTTCACCGGCCGCCATGACACCCCAGACTAGATCACCATTGCCGGAAACCTGTGTGAGATCACATGATCCCCCACACAGGACTACCAGCCTGGCCGACCACCTCCGACGAAGATGATGACCACCACCATGCCGGGGGCTGCTGCCCCAGGTTTCCTCATGACGCGAGGGATGCCCACGAACGCCTCCCTGCCGAGGAGGCAGAGCCACGACAAGCAGATCGTCACCCGCCCCGGCCCAAACGGACCAAGATTGGACCCGATTCACGCCGCCGCCGCCCGCCGCCGGCAGATCGACGCCATGGCCGTCGCCTCCCTGCGCCGCCGCATCAAGGAGAGGCCGGGCAGACGGCGCCGCCGTGCCCTCCAGGTCGTGGGGGCCAGAGGATAGGCCGCCGCCGCCGCCACGCCGCAGAGCTTTGCCCAGCAGCGCTCCCGGCGATGGTGGCGGGGGAGGAGGGGGGCCCCTAGGGAGAAGAGACGGCTGCGGGGGAGGAGGGCCCTGATACGTCTAAAACATATCTACTTTCCCGAACACTTTTGCTATTGTTTTACCTCTAATTTGTGTATTTTGGATGCAACTAACACGGACTAACGCTATTTTCAGCATAACTGTTCTGGTGTCTCATTTTTGTGCAGAAATCCAACTTTCAGGAAAATCCTCGGAATTTATGCAGAAGGTCCTATTTTCCCAGAATATTGGCGGAGCCAGAAGGGCAAGCCAGGTGGAGGCCCGAGGGCCCCACACCATAGGCCGGCGCGGCCCAGGAGGGGCCCGCGCGGCCCTATGGTGTGGCGGCCTCGGTCAGCCCCCGACGCCCTCCTTCGGACTATTTATTGCCTTCGACCTAAAAACGCACGAGGGAGAAGTCGAAGTCGCCAGAAAGCCTCCAGAACGCCGCCACATCGCGAAACTCCGTCTCGGGAGCCAAAAGTCTCCGTTCTGGCACTCCGCCGGGACGGGGAATTGGAGGAGATCATCGCCATCATCACCACCGACGCCTCTCCATCAACCAGCCATGTTTCCCCCATCCATGTGTGAGTAATTCCCCCGCTGTAGGCCGAAGGGGATGGTAGGGATTGGATGAGATTGGTCATGTAATAGCATAAGATTGTTAGGGCATAGTGCCTAGTGTCCGTAATTGGTACTTTGACGATATTGTTGCAACTTGTTATGCTTAATGCTTGTCACTAGGGCCCGAGTGGCATGATCTCAGATTTGAACATGTTATTGTTTCATCATGATATTCATTATTTTATGATCTTACCTGCAAGTTGTATACACATGTCGCTGTTCGGAACCAATGGCCCCGAAGTGACAGAAATCGGGACAACCGGAGGGGATGGTAGTGATGTGAGGATCACATGTGTTCACGGAGTGTTAATGCTTTGCTCCGGTACTCTATTAAAAGGAGTACCTTAATATCCAGTAGATTCCCTTGAGGCCCGGCTGCCACCGGCTGGTAGGACAAAAGATGTTGTGCAAGTTTCTCATTGCGAGCTCGTACGACTATAATTGGAACACATGCCTATTGATTGCTTTGTACTTGGACACCGTTTTATTATTATCTGCAAATGCCCTGCTTTGATTGTTACATGAGTTTCTCTCATCCATGCAACGCCCGTTATCCGTCCCCGTGCCTACAGTATTTTAATCCTGCTGTTTACTATAATCACTACTGCTGTCTCTGTTACTCGTTCGTTATTTCACTATCGCCATCGCTATAAAACTGTTACTACTGATAAACTCTTGCGAGCAAGTCTGTTTCCAGGTGCAGCTGAATTGACAACTCCGCTGTTAAGGCTTTCAAGTAATCTTTGTCTCCCCTTGTGTCGAATCAATAAATTGGGTTATACTACCCGCGAAGACTGCTGCGATCCCCTATACTTGTGGGTCATCAAGACTGATTCCGGCGCCGTTCTTGGGAGCATAGCTTTATTTGGAAGTTCACTTGGATTGATATTGTTCGCTGCAAATTCTCCATCATGGGTAAACCTCGCGATTCTAAAGTCGCCATATTACCATCCACTACAAGAAAAGGTACAACTATGAGTACCTCTGCTACTCTTGATTCACCATCTGTGATAAGTCAACTTGTTTCACCGCCACAAGCTTCACTTGCTGGTACTTCTGTTGAATCTGAAAATTCTCATAATATTGATAATGTTTCTGCTATGCTTGATGATAGTGGTTCATTGGGATCCTTTCTAGATGCTACAATTGCTAGGACTAGACAAATTGAAAATGCTAAAACTCCTAATGAAAATGCCACTACACCTGTTAATTCACCTGAACTTGATTATTCTAGTGATGATCCTGATGAAGATTATGTGGAGCTTAATGATGATTTTATTAATAGATGCAATGCTACTGCTGATGCAAGAAAAATTAAAAAGTTTCTCACACAATATACTGTTAGACATAAGCTATCTCCTGATCCTAAATTTGCCACATCTCCTATATGCATTAAGGATAAAGATTATGATTTTTCTCTTGATCTATCTCATATAGCTATTGTAGAGAAAGCACCCTTTTGTGGTACTGAAAAAGAAAGTGCTGTAGAGCACATGATTGAACTTTCTTCTATGAGTAGCTTGTTCTCTGATGATGTCAAGATGCGTACTTACTTTGTCGCTAAATTTTTTCCTTTCTCATTAAAGGATGATGCTAAAACTTGGTATAATAATTTGCCTCCTGGTTCTATTAAAAATCCAACTGAGTTGCGTGATGTTTTCTTTCGAAAATACTTTCCTGCTAGTGCTCAACATGTTGCTTTACAGAAAATTTATAGGTTTGATCAGGGAGATGAAGAGAAATTGCCTGAGGCATGGGCAAGATTTTGTTCTCTTATCAGAGCTCGACCTGGACATGATTTAGAAAAGAATGATCTACTTGATATATTTTATAGTGGACTAACCGTTGAGTCTAGAGCATATTTGGATAGTTGTGCTGGTTGTGTTTTCAGGAAAAGAACTCCAGACGAAGCTGAAGAATTATTGGCTAAAATAAGCCGGAATCATGATGATTGGAATACACCTGAACCAACTCCAACGCCAATATTGAAGAAGAGGGGTTTAATTGAATTGAATGATGAAGATATGAGGGAAGCCAAGAAGTCTCTCAAGGAGAAAGGTATTAAATCCGAAGATGTGAAGAATCTACCTCCCATAGAGGATATATGTGAGATAATTCCCCCTTCACCCATGATTGAGGTAAACTCTCTTCAACGCTTTACTAGGGAAGATATTCCGTATTCGAAACCTCTTGCGCAATGCTTAGATGAGTTTGATAATTATATTGTTAAGCAAGAAAATTTTAATATGAGAGTAGAGAATCATCTAATGGAAAATTCTCAAGCTATTAGCAATTTGCATGATATTGTGGAGAGAACCTCCAATGATGTTAAGATGCTTGTTAAACATTTTCAATTGATTCAAACTCAAATTGATCAACTCACTAAAGTGCAAAGTGACTTGCTAAAAAATAATTCTAAAGAGAAACATGCTTATGAAGTAACAACTAGAGGTGGTGTCTCTACCCAGGATACTCTATATCCTGAAGGGCATCCCAAAAGAATTGAACAAGATTCTCAACGCATTGAACCTAGTGCTCCTTCTAAGAAGAAAAAGAAGAAGAAACATAAAAATGTTGTAGAATCATCTGAACCTGTTAATGATCCTAATAGTATTTCTATTTCCGATGCTGAAACTGAAAGTGGTAATGAACATGATAATGATAATGATAATGATAAGAATGATGCTTCTGATAAAGAAGAAGTTGAAGATGAACCTGAAAAGCATGCTAAAAATAAAAAGTATACTAAAGAAGATTTTATTGCTAAGAAATATGGTAATGAAAGGGAACCTTGGGTACAAAAGCAAATGCCTTTTCCTGCTAAGAAACTAAAATCAAAGGAAGAAGAACACTATAATAAATTCTGTGATTGGATGAAACCTTTATTCTTGCAAATATCTTTGACTGATGCTATTAAATTGCCTCCTTATTCAAAGTATATGAAAGATATTGTTACTAACAAAAGGAAAATCCCCAATGAGGAAATTTCCACTATGCTTGCTAATTACTCTTTCAATGGCAAAGTTCCGAAGAAGTTGGGCGACCCAGGTATACCTACTATTCCTTGTTCTATTAAGAATAATTATGTTAAAACTGCTCTATGTGACTTGGGAGCCGGTGTTAGTGTTATGCCTTTTTCTCTTTATAAGAGACTTTATTTAGATAAGTTGATACCTACTGATATATCTTTGCAAATGGCTGACAAATCTACTGCTATTCCTGTTGGTATATGTGAGGATGTTCCTGTTCAAGTTACTAATAACTGCTTGATATTAACTGATTTTGTTGTGTTGGAAATGCCTGAAGATGATAATATGTCTATTATTCTTGGGAGACCTTTTCTTAACACCGCAGGGGCTGTTATTGATTGCAATAAAGGAAAGGTTACTTTTAATGTTGATGATAAGGAGCATACCGTCTATTTCCCCAAGAGGATTGATAAAGTATGTGGAGTCAATACTATTTCTAATGTGAGAACTATCAAAATTGGAACTATTGATTGTCCTATATATGAGCCTAAAGAAGGATATCAAAATCTTATGATTGGATCCATATCAACACAATTCAAGGTAACATGATTGATTTGAGGTTTATTTCTTCATATGCTATGTAAAATTTATTTGGTGGCAAAACTTGATCAACCTTGATTTGCAAAAGATGTTGTGCAAGTTTCTCATTGCGAGCACGTACGACTATAATTGGAACACATGCCTATTGATTGCTTTGTACTTGGACACCGTTTTATTATTATCTGCAAATGCCCTGCTTTGATTGTTACATGAGTTTCTCTCATCCATGCAACGCCCGTTATCCGTCCCCGTGCCTACAGTATTTTAATCCTGCTGTTTACTATAATCACTACTGCCACTAGTGGAGAAGAGGCCTTTGGTCCCAAGCAAATGTCCCAGTGCTGAACCAAACCGGGTCCAATGGGGGCATTGGTCCCGGTTCGTTTCTGCCCAGGACGACCCCACCCGCTGGCGCCTGTCCTGTAGTGGCCTTTGGACCCGGTTTGTAATACAAACCGGGACTAAAGGGTCCACCGCAGGGCGCGGCAGGCCGTGTCGGGCCGTGGGGAACCCTTTAGTCCCGGTTTGTAATACAAACCGGGTCCAAAGGCCCCGCCTCTGGCTATATAACCTTGCCCCTGCCCAAGTGTGAGCCACACTTGGCCATTTTTTCACTATCTTCACAAGAGGGGTGTATTGCTTTCCTCTCTTCTTCACATGCACAAGAGGTGTTCGATGAAATGCTTAAGAGGATTTGCCACTTGAGTTTACACAAATCAAGCCACACTTAACTTGCTTTTTTCTTCTTCATCGAGGTTAACAACTTTATCCTTTTCATCTGCAATTGATAAAATGCATGTGTATATATACATCGTGATGTTCTGTAATTGTTTTGATCAGCTTAATTATATCATGCAGATGAATCGGCAATGGATGTACATTGACCGACGGTTTGACGAGTTCACTGCGGGCCTGGATAATTTTATGGCCGTGGCGGAGGCAAACAAACATGGTGGCTTCATGTATTGTCCATGTGTGGACTGCAAGAATACCGTAAATTACGCTCACTCGAGTCTCATTCACAGCCACCTTCTGCGATCCGGTTTCATGCCCAGTTACTATTGTTGGACCAAGCACGGAGAAAGAGGGGTTATGATGGAAGACAATGACGAAGAGGAAGAGGATGATGACGGTTATCCCAGAATTCCCTGAATACGATGATACTGCAGAAGGCAATGAAGACAATGAAGTAGAAGATCAAGAGGCACCAGATGAGCCTGCTGATGATGATCTTGGCCGGGCCATTGCTGATGCAAGGAGAGAATGTGAAACCGAAAAGGAAAGGTTGGCCTTCGACAAGATGATAGAAGATCACAACAAATTGTTATACCCAACTTGCGAAGATGGCCATAAAAAGCTAGGCAAGACACCTTGGAATTGTTGCAATGGAAGGCAGAGACCGGTGTCACCGACTCAGGATTTGGAAAGTTGCCGACAATAATTAAGAGGAAGCTTCCAAGGGGTAACGAATTGCCCGCCAGTACGTACGAAGCAAAGAAGATTGTCTGCCCTCTAGGATTAGATGTGCAAAAGATACATGCATGCATTAATGACTGCATCCTCTACCGCGATGAGTACGAGAATTTGGATGCATGTCCGGTGTGCACTGCATTGCGGTATAAGATCAGACGAGATGACCCTGGTGATGTTGAGGGCGAGCGCCCCAGGAAGAGGGTTCCTGCCAAGGTTATGTGGTATGCTCCTATAATACCACGGCTGAAACGCTTGTTTAGAAATAAAGAGCATGCTAGGTTGTTGCGATGGCACAAAGAAGACCGTAAGAAAGACGTGATGTTGAGGCACCCTGCTGATGGCTCCCAATGGAGAAAAATCGATAGAGAGTTCCCAAACTTTGCACAGGATGCAAGGAACTTACGGTTTGGTCTAAGTACAGATGGCATGAATCCTTTTGGAGAGCAGAGCTGCAGCCATAGCACTCCGGCTTTGTGACTCTTTGTATATATAACCTTCCTCCTTGGTTGTGCATGAAGCGAAAGTTCATTATGATGCCGGTGCTCATACAAGGCCCGAAGCAACCCGGAACGACATTGATGTGTACCCGAAGCCATTAGTCCAAGAACTTCTACACCGTGGTCCCTAGCAGGTGTACGTGTGTGGGACGAGCACAAGCAGGAGGAATTTGACCTAAGAGCGATGCTTTTCGTAACCATCAATGACTGGCCTGCTCTTGGTAACATTTCAGGACAGTCAAACAAGGGATACAATGCATGCACACACTGTTTACATGAGCTCGAAGGTGATTATTTGGAAAAAGGTCAGAAGGTCGTGTACCTGGGGCATCGTCGATTTCTTAGGATTACCCATCCCGTAAGAAAGAAAGGCAAGCATTACAACGGTGAGGCTGATCACCGGAGGAAGCCTCCCCATCGTGATGGTGTTGATATATTTGGTATGGTCAAGGATCTAGATGTAATATTTGGAAAGGGTCCTGGCGGACGGTCTGTTCCGAATGACGATGCCGGACACGCGCCCATGTGGAAGAAGAAATCTATATTTTGGGATCTACCCTATTGGGAAGTCTTAGAGGTCCGCTCTTCAATCGATGTGATGCACGTGACGAAGAATCTTTGCGTGAACCTGCTAGGCTTTCTGGGTGTGTACGGGAAGACAAAAGATACAGCAGAAGCACGGGAGGACCAGCAACGTTGGAAAGACCCCAAAAAGCTGCATGAGAGAGTTAAAGGACGTCCATCCAGCTACGCTCTTACAAAAGCAGGGAAGGAAATATTTTTTGAATGTCTTAGCAGTATCAAGGTCCCGTCTGGCTTCTCCTCCAATATAAAGGGAATAATAAATATGGAGAAGAAAACATTCCAGAACCTGAAGTCTCATGACTGTCACGTGATAATGACACAGTTGCTTCCGATTGCATTGAGGGGGCTTCTACCGGAAAATGTTCGACTGCCCATTGTGAAGCTATGTGCATTCCTCAATGCAATTTCTCAGAAGGTAATAAATCCAGAAATTCTACCGAGGTTGCAGAATGATGTGGTCCAATGTCTCGTTAGTTTTGAGCTGGTGTTCCCACCATCCTTCTTCAATATTACGACACATCTCCTCGTTCACCTGGTCGATGAGATTTCCATTCTCGGTCCTGTGTTTCTACACAATATGTTCCCCTTCGAGAGGTTCATGGGAGTCTTGAAGAAATATGTTCATAACCGTGCTAGGCCAGAAGGAAGCATCTCCAAGGGCTATGGAACAGAGGAGGTCATTGAATTCTGTGTTGACTTTATTCCTGACCTTAAGCCGATTGGTGTTCCTGAATCGCGGCATGAAGGGAGACTAAGTGGAAAAGGCACGCTAGGAAGGAAATCAATGATATGTAGGGACGGGATTTCTTTGACTCAAGCACACTACACAGTTCTACAAAGTTCCACCTTGGTGGCTCCGTATATCGGTGACCACAAGAACTTTCTACGCTCCCAGAACCCGGGGCAGTCGAATGATTGGATTAGACGTGAACACATGTCGACTTTCGGCGGTTGGTTGCAAAAACATCTCCTGAATAACAAACATATTGAAGATCAGTTGTACTTGCTGGCCCAGACACCATCTTCGACTGTAGTGACTTTCCAAGGGTACGAGATAAATGGAAATACATTTTACACGATCGCCCAAGATAAAAAGAGCACCAACCAAAACAGTGGTGTCCGGTTTGATGCAAAAATGAATGAAGGCCCAAATGACACATATTATGGTTACATAGAGGATATATGGGAACTTGACTATGGACCTTCTTTTAAGGTCCCTTTGTTTAGGTGCAAATGGGTCAACAAAACAGGAGGCGGGGTTCAGGTAGACAAGTTGTATGGAATGACAACAGTGGATCTCAACAATCTTGGGTATAGAGACGAACCATTCGTCCTAGCCAAGGATGTGGCCCAGGTTTTCTATGTGAAGGATATGTCTACCAAACCAAGAAAAAGGAAACATAAGGAAACAAATACATCAAACGATGAGCCAAAGCGCCACATAGTTCTTTCCGGAAAAAGAAACATCGTGGGAGTGGAGGACAAGACAGACATGTCAGAAGATTATAATCAGTTTGATGAAATTCCACCCTTCAGAGTGAACATTGATCCAAGCATCAAGTTAAATGATGAAGATGCTCCATGGTTACGGCCGAAGAAGATTAATTAAATGATGAAGATGCTCCATCATCAAGTTAATTGAAGAATGTTCATGGCACAAATGAGTATCTCAACATGGCAATCAATTTCCCATTTATTTTTGTGTAATCATGTAACTGTATGTAAGATATTAAAAGTGGAGATGCGCCACGGGAGATTTCCCAACCCTTTCCCCAACACTGTTAGATGAGATGTAGTCGTTCAGGGGCTTGCAGGAAAAAATTCCAAGGCGCAGTTTCTGAAGATGCCGTAGGGCGTGTGCACCAACGACATCTTCGAGAAACTGCGCCACGGGAGATTTCCCAACCCTTTCCCCAACACTGTTAGATGAGATGTAGTCGTTCAGGGGCTTGCAGGAAAAAATTCCAAGGCGCACCTTCCGAAGATGCCGTAGGGCGTGTGCACCAACGACATCTTCGAGAAACTGCGCCACGGAGATTTCCCAACCCTTTCCCCAACACCGTTAGATGAGATGTAGTCGTTTAGGGCTTGCGGGGAAAAATTCCGAGGAGCAGCTTCCGAAGATGTCGTAGGGCGTGTGCACCAACGACATCTTCGAGAAGCTGCGCCACGGGAGATTTCCCAACCCTTCCCTTCATCCATGGGAATGAAACTCTGCTTGGCTTGTTGATCTGCTTGGCAAGGCATATCGATGCTCCTTTTATAGGCACGGCACCTCTTCTACTTTGTCTTGTTCCTTCGACAGGGCGTCGTGCGCTACATGCTTTATCTCATCGAGCAGTGCGTCCACCCATGCGTTCTTATCCTGCCGACATCTTTAGTCCCGGTTGTACCCACCAGCCGGGACTAAAGGTTACCCACATATCCTTATCCCACCGACAGTTTTGTTAGATGACACAAAAAAGGATCTTTAGTCCCGGTTGTACCCACCAGCCGGGACTAAAGGTTACCCACACGTCCTTATCCCACCGACAGTTTTTGGCGCCACTGCGTTCCCGCCTATTTTTCTTCCCGCGCTTTCCACTGCTTCCCGCCTCCGTCCTCCCGCCATTTTTTCACTATATATATGTTGGCTTGGCCTCCATTTACATATCACATCTAGACTCATATCTGCAAACCTCATCACCAGGTCACATGGCTTCCATCGTATCTCTAACCCTCCGGGAGGCGGAGGCGCTTTGCACGTCGAACTACCCCTGCCCGCCGGGCTACCCCGTCCCTACCGGCTGGTTGCTGAGCGTCGGAGGGGTACCGGTCCCTCCTGTCCCTCTAGGTGTGGCGCGCGAGATGGCCATCACGAACCACTACTACTTCGAGCTCACGCCAGAGCAGCGGAGGAATCCCCAGTGGCATCCCGACTACAGCCCGACTTGGGAAAGCTTCTTCATCAATCGGCGTGAGAGGGCGCTCGCCAGGCACGAGGAGGGCAGCCCGCCTCCTTCGAACTTCAACGAGGCCGGCCGTCGGCTGTGGTGGAGCGACCGAACTCTCCAGGGCGTCATGGCCCACCGTGGCCCCCGCCTGCGCTACCCTCAGTCCCAGCCCACGCGTGCTCTCCCGCCGAGGTTTGACTACCGCGACCCCGATGCCAGCGACGATGATGACGGCGACTACGACGACTACAGTGGCGAGTACTATAGGGCTAGGCACGAGTATGACTGAATGACTCGAACAGTCGAATCTGGCCATGTATCTTAATTAATTTTCAGTTGAGCTAGGCACGAGTACTATAGGGCTAGGCACGAGTACTATCTGGCCATGTATCTTAATTAATTTTCAGTTGAGTTCTGTACTTTAATTCCACATGTAATCTGGCGGGAAACTTTTCTCATCATCAGCGTCTGCCACAACGACTTTATTGAAAATACAATAAAATAGATAAACAACTAGTCTAGTCGATCTACTCGTCGTCGGAGGTTGTCTCGGTCCAAATGTCGTCCCACTGGCGCATCAACTCCTCGTCGTGCTCGGCGATTGCGATCCGGCGCTGCACCTGGCGGTGGTGGCGACGGTCCTCGTCGTCGACGAGGCATGGCGTCGGCGCGAGGAACTCCGCCTCCTCTAGCGATTCGACGTCTGGGAAGTTCATGTCGCACCGTGGCCGCCGAAATCGCCATGCGGCCACGTCGTAAGCGCGCGCCGCCAGCTCCGGGGTGTTGTACGTGCCGAGGGTGAACCGGAAGCCACCGGCGCGCATCTCGGCGTAGAACCTACCGTTCGGCCGCGCTCGGACGCCACGGAAGCCGGACGAGCCGCGACGGCGCGGCGGCATCCCGGCGACGAATGAACGGAGGCGACGGCGACGTGTGGTTCCGCGCGCACGCGGCGCTTTATAGCACAGCGACGCGGCAAGTTTGGCGACAGGTGGCGCGGGGAAGCGGCGGGGCGTGGCACGTGGAAGTGGCGGCGACAGGTGGTGCGGGGAAGCGGCGGGGCGTGGCACGTGGAAGCGGGATCTACACGTCGCACGGCAGTGGCGGCGGGGCGAGGCACGTGGAAGCGGCGGCGACACGTGGCACGGGGAAGGGACACGTGTGGCGGTGGCGGTGGTGGCCAGTACATGGCGGTGGCGGTGGTGGGCAGTACACGGCGGTGGCCCGTACATGGCGGTGACGGTGGTGGCCAGGCGGTGGCGGTGGCGACGGTGGCCAGTACACGGCGGTGGCGACGGTGGCCTGTACATGCATGGCGGTGGCGGCGGGGCGAGGCACGTGGAAGCGGCGGCGACACGTGGCACGGGGAAGGGACACGTGTGGCGGTGGCGGTGGTGGCCAGTACATGGCGGTGGCGGTGGTGGCCAGTACACGGCGGTGGCCCGTACATGGCGGTGTCGGCGGGGCGAGGCACGTGGAAGCGGCGGCGACACGTGGCACGGGGAAGGGACACGTGTGGCGGTGGCGGTGGTGGCCAGTACATGGCGGTGGCGGTGGTGGGCAGTACACGGCGGTGGCCCGTACATGGCGGTGACGGTGGTGGCCAGGCGGTGGCGGTGGCGACGGTGTGGCATACACGGCGGTGGCGACGGTGGCCTGTACATGCATGGCGGTGGCGGCGGTGGACACGTGTGGCAGTGCGGTGGCTTTTTCATTTGAAATAAGGCGGGAATGAAACTTTTTAAAAAGTGGCCTTTGGACCCGGTTTGTATTACAAACCGGGACTAAAGGCCTTTTGCGCGCGCAGCAATAAAAACGCAGCAAAAATGGTTTTAGTCCCGGTTTGTATTACAAACCGGGTCCAAAGTTTTGGTCCCGGTTTGTAACACGAACCGGGTCCAAAGGGGGGCAGTATAAAAGAAAACACTTCGTCTCCGCGGAGATCAATCCCGCGGAGACGAAGCGCTTGTGCCGCCAGCTGCCGAAATCGCCGCCCGCCGCCGTCATCGCCGCGCCGCCCTCCCGCGCCCGTCGCCGTCGCCTCGCGCCACCGCCTCCGCCGCCGTCTCCGCCGCTGCCGGGGCGCCACCGCCTCTGCCACCGCGCCCGCCGACCGCGCGCCGCCCGAGCCCGCTGATGTCTACGTTCCCCCTCCTTTCCTGTAGACAGTGTTGGGCCTCCAAGAGCAGAGGTTTGTAGAACAGCAGCAAGTTTTCCCTTAAGTGGATCACCCAAGGTTTATCGAACTCAGGGAGGAAGAGGTCAAAGATATCCCTCTCATGCAACCCTGCAACCACAAAGCAAGAAGTCTCTTGTGTCCCCAACACACCAAATAGGTGCACTAGTTCGGCGAAGAGATAGTGAAATACAGGTGGTATGAATAAGTATGAGCAGTAGCAACGGTGCCAGAAAATAGCTTGCTGGCGTGTAGTTGATGGTGGTAGTATTGCAACAGTAGTAACGCAGTAAAACAGTAAACAAGCAGCGATAGCAGTATTTAGGAGCAAGGCCTAGGGATTACACTTTCACTAGTGGACACTCTCAACATTGATCACATAACAGAACAGATAAATGCATACTCTACACTTTTGTTGGATGATGAACACATTGCGTAGGATTACACGAACCCTCAATGCCGGAGTTAACAAGCTCCACAATAATGTTCATGTTTTAGTAACCTTATAGTGTAAGATAGATCAACAGACTAAACCAAGTACTAACATAGCATGCACACTTTCACCTTCATGCATATGTAGGAGGAATAGATCACATCAATATTATCATAGCAATAGTTAACTTCGCAATCTACAAGAGATCATGATCATAGCATAAACCAAGTACTAACACGGTGCACACACTGTCATCTTTACACACGTGCAGGAGGAATAGAACTACTTTAATAACTTTGCTAGAGTAGCACATAGATAATAGTGATACAAAACTCATATGAATCTCAATCATGTAAAGCAGCTCATGAGATCATTGTATTGAGGTACATGGGAGAGAGATGAACAACATAGCTACAGCGAAGCCCTCAGCCTCAGGGGTGAATTACTCCCTCCTCATCATGGGGGCAGCGATGGCGGTGAAGATGGCGGTGAAGACGGCGGTGGAGATGGCTCCGGGGGCAATTCCCCGTCCGGCAGGGTGCCGGAACAGAGAGTTCTGTCCCCCGAATTGGAGTTTCGCGATGGCGGCGGCGCCCGGAGTCTTTCTCGGAGTTTCGTCAATTGGTACTGCGTTTTTAGGTCGAAAGGGGTTATATAGGCGAAGAGGCGGCGCAGAGGGCCGACAGGGTGGCCTCACTCCTAGGCCGGCGCGGCGGACCACGGCCCGCGCGGCCCTATGGTGTGGGCCCCCCTGGCTCCTCTCCGACTCTTCTTCGGTGTTCTGGAGCTTCCGGGGAAAATAGGAGCTTTTGCGTTGATACCGCCCAAATTCGAGAATATTGCCCCGAACAGCCTTTCTGGAACCAAAAACAGCAGAAACAGAACTGCACCGTGGCATCTTGTTAATAGGTTAGTTCCGGAAAATGCATGAAAATGATATAAAGTGTGAACAAAACATGTTGGTATTGTCATAAAACAAGCATGGAACATCGGAAATTATAGATACGTTGGAGACGTATCAGCATCCCCAAGCTTAGTTCCTACTCGTCCTCGAGTAGGTAAACGATAAAAGATAATTTCTGAGGTGACATGCTACCAACATAATCTTAATCATACCACTGTAAAGCATATGAGATGAATGCAGCGATTCGAAACAATGTAAATGCAATGAGTAAACAATTGAATCATATAGCAAAGACTTTTCATGAATAGTACTTTCGAGATAAGCATCAACAAGTCTTGCATAAGAGTTACTCATAAAGCAATAAATTCTTAGTAAAGGTATTGAAGCAACACAATGGAAGATTAAGTTTCAGCGGTTGCTTTCAACTTGTAACATGTATATCTCATAGATAGTTGTCAATGCAGAGCAATATAACAAATGTAATAAGCAAGTATGTAAGAATCAATGCACAGTTCACACAAATGTTTGCTTCTTGAGGTAGAGAGAGATAGGTAAACTGACTCAACAATAAAAGTAAAAGAATGGTCCTTCAAAGAGGAAAGCATCGATTGCTATATTTGTGCTAGAGCTTTGGTTTTGAAAACATATAGAGAGCATAAAAAGTAAAGTTTTGAGAGGTGTTTGTTGTTGTCAACGAATGGTAATGGGTACACTAACTACCTCGCCAACCGGACTTCCAAGAGCGGCTCCCATGAATTATTTTATTTTTGGGTGGCACTCCTTCCAACCTTTCTTTCACAAACCATGGCTAACCGAATCCTCGGGTGCCTGCCAACAATCTCATACCATGAAGGAGTGCCTTTTTATTTTAGTTTTATTATGATGATGACACTCCTCCCAACCTTTGCTTACACAAGCCATGGCTAACCGAATCCTTCGGGTGCCGTCCAACAATCACATACCATGGAGGAGTGTCTATTTTTTTTTTTGTTAATTAATTTGGGACTGGGAATCCCATTGCCAGCTCTTTTTGTAAAATTATTGGATAAGCGGATGTGCCACTAGTCCATATGAGAGTCCGTCAAAAGTAAATGACAAGGTTGAAAGCTAAACACCACATACTTCCTCATGAGCTATAAAACATTGACACAAATCAGAGGTGATAAATTTTGAGTTGTTTAAAGGTAGCACTCAAGCAATTTACTTGGGAATGGCAGGAAATACCACATAGTAGGTAGGTATGGTGGACACAAATGGCATAGTGTTGTTTTTCTCAAGGATTTGGATGCATGAGAAGTATTCCCTCTCGATACAAGGTTTAGGCTAGCAAGGTTGTTTGAAGCAAACACAAGCATGAACTAGTACAGCAAAACTCACATAAAAGACATATTACAAGCATTATAAAACTATACATCGTCTTCCTTGTTGTTCAAACATCTTACTAGAAAATATCTAGACTCTAGAGAAACCACTCATGCAAACCAAATTTTAACAAGCTCTATGTATTTCTTCACTAATAGGTACAAAGTATATGATGCAAGAGCTTGAACAAGAGCACAACAATTGCCAAGTATCACATTACCCAAGACATTATAGCAATTACTACATGTAGCATTTTCCAATTCCAGCCATATAACAATTAACGAAGCAGTTTCAACCTTCGTCATGAATATTATGAGCTAAGAACACATGTGTTCATACGAACCAGCGGAGCGTGTCTCTCTCCCACACAAGCATTTATTCAAACACAAACAAAAACAAAAGCACACAGACGCTCCAAGTAAAGCACATAAGATGTGACCGAATAAAAATGTAGTTTCAAGAGAAGGAACCTGATAATTTGTCGATGAAGAAGGGGATGCCCAAGGCATCCCCAAGCTTAGACGCTTGAGTCTTCTTAGAATATGCAGGGGTGAACCACCGGGGCATCCCCAAGCTTAGAGCTTTCACTCTCCTTGATCATGGTATATCATCCTCCTCTCTTGACCCTTGAAAACTTCCTCCACACCAAACTCGAAACAACTCATTAGAGGGTTAGTGCACAATAAAAATTAACATGTTCAGAGGTGACACAATCATTCTTAACACTTCTGGACATTGCATAATGCTACTGGACATTAGTGGATCAAAGAAATTCATCCAACATAGCAAAAGAGGCAATGCGAAATAAAAGGCAGAATCTGTCAAAACAGAACAGTTCGTATTGACGAATTTTAAAATGGCACCAGACTTGCTCAAATGAAAATGCTCAAATTGAATGAAAGTTGCGTACATATCTGAGGATCATGCACGTAAATTGGCTTAATTTTCTGAGCTACCTACAGGGAGGTGGACCCAGATTCGTGACAGCAAAGAAATCTGGAACTGCGCAGTAATCCAAATCTAGTACTTACTTTTCTATCAACGGCTTTACTTGGCACAACAAAACACAAAACTAAGATAAGGAGAGGTTGCTACAGTAGTAAACAACTTCCAAGACACAAAATAAAAACAAAGTACTGTAGCAAAATAACACATGGGTTATCTCCCAAGAAGTTCTTTCTTTATAGCCATTAAGATGGGCTCAGCAGTTTTAATAATCCATTCGCGGGAAATAGTATTTGAAGCAAGAGAGAGCTTCAAGAGGCAAATTCAAAACAAATTTAAGTCTAACATGCTTCCTATGAAGAGGAATCTTGTACACAAATGAATTCATGAAGAACAAAGTGACAAGCATAAGAGGATAAAACACGAGTAACTTAAAGATTCTCAACATAAAGAGGGGAAACTTAATATTATTAAGATGCATATAACCATATTTCCCTCTCTCATAATAACTTTCAGTAGCATCATTGATGAAATCCACAATATACCCATCACTTAAAACATTCTTATCATGGTTCATATGCATAGAAGTATCATTAAATTTGGCATAAGAAGAGTTATTCTCATTAATAGTAATTGGAGCAAGATTATTATCAAGAATTTGAACATGGTAAACAAGTTGCCTATTAAGGGGATTGTTTTTGGTAATCCAATCATGACTATGACAAGTTTCATAAGGATAGTTAGAACCTATATCATAGCATTCTTTATAATAATCATCAAAGATCGGAGGCACAGTGTCATCATAAGAAATAGAATAGTTATCCTTCACAATCGGTTTATCTGTGTCCACACCATTATTGTTATTAGAAGGAGATGTATCAAGAACATAATGACCAGTATCTAAAGGATTTGCAAACACCTCTTCCCCAAGCTTAGAGCTTTCTATATCATCATGGGAGGAAGCATGGATAGCACTGACACTATGGCAATTATTATCATCATCATTTTCAGAATTAATTTCCCAGAGATTTGCAATATCAAAAGTAGTGTGCTCATTCAAATCATGATTGCTAATGTATGTAAAGGTCATAGGAAGATCATCATATTCAGATTCATTATCACAATAATCATTAGGAGCAACATACTTACGGTTACCTATTGTTATCTCATATACGCGGGGATATGATGTTACCTCTTTCTTTTTATTCCCCTTCTTCTTCTTCTTCTTCTTCTTCTTCTTCTTCTTTTTCTCTTCCTTCTCCTCATTCCCTTCTTCAGGAAGAAGAGGCTTGAAGGGTGGCTTGTCCGCATAACCTGATTTACTTTCAGAAACAATAGAAGAAACTTGGGAGGATCCCTCCTTTTCGTTAATTAGTTGAAAACACACAGCGGTCCTATCATATTTTGGCAAGGTGTCATCTTCTAAAATATTTTGTATGTAAGTATTTGTATGGCTATTATCAATGCAATAAGAAAAACACCCATGCAGGACATCATCAATATCAAGATCACTCATATGTAACAAAGAGATTTTTCTCGACAATTCTTCACACCCCAAAAATAAAGTGAGTTCATCATGCTAATTAGGAGTAATTTCATCATCACAATACAAATTTGCAGCACTCATTGGGTTCACTATATCACTGGAGGAGCATTGAAAATTAAAATGACCCACTTCATGGCAAACTTCACAAATAAAAGGATAGAGGGCACAAACTTTTTTACCAAGATCATCTAGAGCCCTAAACCACTTTCTAGTTTTTTCATTAATATGATGGATGCAATATTCATCTTTGACTTGATTAATTCCACAAGGTCTATGCATTCCACAAAAATTAACATGCTTATAGGAAATAGCACTCTTAGGAGTTTGGGCATGCTTATGGCAATAATTAACAACAATTTCATTCTTCATGCAAGCCTCTTTAAAAGGTTCATGATACTTATCAAAATTCTTCCTAGGCAATTCAAAATGAGAAGCAAAGGCTTTATAAAGATTTGCAGCAACTTGAGAGTCAAGACCATAAGTAGCACTCATATTTCGAAATTTATCGGTATCCATAAAAGCTTCAATGCATTCATAATCATAATTTATACCTGACTCTTTACCTTCATTGTTCTCCCATCCTTCAGCGTTGTCCTCAATCCGATCAAGAAGATCCCACCTAGCTTCAACCTCCTTGCTTGTGAAAGATCCCTCCGAACAGGCATCCAGATAGTCCTTGTGTTGTCCTGAAAGCCTCGCATAAAAATTGTTAACAATAACATTACGGGGAAGCTCATGAATGGGACATTTGAGCATTAGTGACTTCAGTCTCCCCCACGCTTGAGAAATACTCTCTCCCTCTCGAGGATAAAAGTTATAAATATAATTCCTATCAATATGCACTTCATGAGGGGAATAAAATTTAGAATAAAAGAGAGATGCAATTTCCTCCCAACCAAGAGAATGTCTATTCTCCAACAATTTATACCAATGCGCTGCTTTACCAGACAGCGAAACAGAGAATAGCTTCTTCCTCACTTCATCCATAGAGATACCTGCACACTTGAATAACCCACATAATTCGTGCAAAAACAAGAATGATCTCTAGGATGGACAGTTCCATCCCCTTTATAGTGGTTGTCCATAACACGTTCAATAATTTTCATGGGTATTTTATACGGAATACTTTCAGCAGGTGGATTTAAAATATCAGAAGCATTATTAGAGTTATTGCATATGGGAGATAAAGCATTATCAGAACAAATTTTCTCCCCTAAAGATGGGAAGCTAAAAAGATCACAAAAACTAGCTTCCCCAAGCTTAGACTTCTTCATAGCATTAGCAGTAATTGCATTCATACTAATAACATTGCTACTAGCATGCAAATAAGGTTCCATAGGTTTTTTAATTTTCGCATCAAACAATTCTAAATCAGGAAAAAGATTAAAAAGCTCACTAATTTTTTTGTTGTTTTCCATTACGCCTAACTAGTGTAAACAAGAAACAAAAAGTTGCAATTGCAGGATCTAAAGGAAATAGCTTCGAGCACAAACACAATGGCGCCAGAAAAGTACTTTACCTGGAACCGGAGTATGAGTGCCTTTTACCTTTCCTCCCCGGCAACGGCGCCAGAAAAGTGCTTGATGTCTACGTTCCCCCTCCTTTCTCAGAGACAGTGTTGGGCCTCCAAGAGCGAGAGGTTTGTAGAACAGCAGCAAGTTTTCCCTTAAGTGGATCACCCAAGGTTTATCGAACTCAGGGAGGAAGAGGTCAAAGATATCCCTCTCATGCAACCCTGCAACCACAAAGCAAGAAGTCTCTTGTGTCCCCAACACACCAAATAGGTGCACTAGTTCGGCGAAGAGATAGTGAAATACAGGTGGTATGAATAAGTATGAGCAGTAGCAACGGTGCCAGAAAATAGCTTGCTGGCGTGTAGTTGATGGTGGTAGTATTGCAACAGTAGTAACGCAGTAAAACAGTAAACAAGCAGCGATAGCAGTATTTAGGAGCAAGGCCTAGGGATTACACTTTCACTAGTGGACACTCTCAACATTGATCACATAATGTAGCATGTATAAATGCATACTCTACACTTTTGTTGGATGATGAACACATTGCGTAGGATTACACGAACCCTCAATGCCGGAGTTAACAAGCTCCACAATAATGTTCATGTTTTAGTAACCTTATAGTGTAAGATAGATCAACAGACTAAACCAAGTACTAACATAGCATGCACACTTTCACCTTCATGCATATGTAGGAGGAATAGATCACATCAATATTATCATAGCAATAGTTAACTTCGCAATCTACAAGAGATCATGATCATAGCATAAACCAAGTACTAACACGGTGCACACACTGTCGTCTTTACACACGTGCAGGAGGAATAGAACTACTTTAATAACTTTGCTAGAGTAGCACATAGATAATAGTGATACAAAACTCATATGAATCTCAATCATGTAAAGCAGCTCATGAGATCATTGTATTGAGGTACATGGGAGAGAGATGAACAACATAGCTACAGCGAAGCCCTCAGCCTCAGGGGTGAATTACTCCCTCCTCATCATGGGGGCAGCGATGGCGGTGAAGATGGCGGTGAAGACGGCGGTGGAGATGGCTCCGGGGGCAATTCCCCGTCCGGCAGGGTGCCGGAACAGAGAGTTCTGTCCCGCGAATTGGAGTTTCGCGATGGCGGCGGCGCCCCTGGAGTCTTTCTGGAGTTTCGTCAATTGGTACTGCGTTTTTAGGTCGAAAGGGGTTATATAGGCGAAGAGGCGGCGCAGGAGGGCTGACAGGGTGGCCTCACCCTAGGCCGGCGCGGCCAGACCCTGGCCCGCGCGGCCCTATGGTGTGGGGCCCCCCTGGCTCCTCTCCGACTCTTCTTCGGTGTTCTGGAGCCTTCCGGGAAAAATAGGAGGTTTGGCGTTGATTTCGTCCAATTCCGAGAATATTGCCCGAACAGCCTTTCTGGAACCAAAAACAGCAGAAAACAGAACTGGCACTGTGGCATCTTGTTAATAGGTTAGTTCCGGAAAATGCATGAAAATGATATAAAGTGTGAACAAAACATGTTGGTATTGTCATAAAACAAGCATGGAACATCGGAAATTATAGATACGTTGGAGACGTATCACCCGCCACCGCGTCGCCCGCGCCGTCCGCCACCGCGCCGTCCGCCAACGTGCGCCCGCGCCCGCCCACCGCCCGCGGCCACCTCTCGCCGTCCGCCGCGCCCCGCCACTGCCGGCTGCCGGCCACGCCACCTCCGCCGCGGTAAGCGCGCGCCGCCGTCTTCTCTTTTTATTTTTTATTTTTATTTGTTAGATTAGTTAATTTGTTAGGTTAATTATATAGAAACAATAGTTAGAAAAAAAAGTTAGTACAATTAGTTAGAAATTTAGTTAGAAAAAAAGTTAGTAAAATTAGTTAGAAATTTAGTTAGAAAATTAGTTAAAACAATAGTTAGAAAAAAAGTTAGTAAAATTAGTTAGTAAAATAGTTAGAAATTTAGTTAAAACAATAGTTAGAAATTTAGTTAAAATAGTTAGAAATTTAGAAAAAAAGTTAGTAAAATTTAGTTAAAATAGTTATAAATTTAGTTAGTGTTACTGTTACAAAAATAGTTATGAGGGCCGCCGCGCCGGTAACCGCTACGCTCGCGATGGCGCCCCCCAAATACGGTAGTGCCGACGCCCCTGCCGGCGCCCCCAAAATAGAGTATGTAGTGCCGGCGCGCCGGTAACCTCTACGCTCGCGATGGCGCCCCCCAAATACGGTAGTGCCGACGCCCCTGCCGGCGCCCCCAAAATAGAGTATGTAGTGCCGCCGCGCCGGTAACCGCTACGCTCGCGATGGCGCCCCCCAAATACGGTAGTGCCGACGCCCCTGCCGGCGCCCCCAAAATAGAGTATGTAGTGCCGGCGCCCCCCAAATGGTAGTGCCGGCGCCGACTAACATAAAAGTAGTGAAGTTATTTTTTAATTTATGTTAACGTTGGTACATATTATATATATATAATTTGTTTTCGTAGCTACGATGCCGCGACAGCCGCCGCGCCGTGGTCTGACTCTTCTAGAGGAGATGGAGCAGATGGGGGAGGTCCGGGACTGGGCTCCGCCGGGGTGGCACTGGGAGGTCTTAGCTTCCGGGTCGCGCACCTTGGTGCGGAATCCGGGTCCCGTTGTCGACCCGGATATTCTTTCGTGGAGGTCTTTTGGGCCACGGTCATTTCAGAGGGAGCCGGCCCCGCCGGAGGAGGTAGCTCAGCGCATTGAAGCGGAGGACCAGCACGTTCGCCGTTACATGTACGCGTTAGACAACATGTATAGGACCGGATGGAGCGTTATGCGGGGATCTCATGTTAGCTATGCTCCCGTTGTTGTTCTGTGGCTTTGGGGGTACACCCAGCGCGGCTCAGGACCCGGTCGGCGCCCTCTAGGACCCGGTCTGCGCGGTTGAGTGGTTGTAGTAGTGATTGATATGTATTAGGGTTAAATAAACATGAACCCGATCTATGTATGTATGTAACTGCAGTATCTGCTTTCAGCACTATATTATCGATCCTTAGTTAAGAACTACATATGTAACTCCATTTTCAGTTTTCTGCATTATCCTTAATTTGATCATATGATGGTTCCTATGTATAGCTTGCAGGTCGTTGTAGAAAGCATGGACAGAGATGAAATTCAAGAAAATTTCATGGAGGAACTCATAGCAAACGGTACTCTGGATGATCGCGACGACGACGTTATTCCAGATGATGGCGGTGACGATGTCACCGCAACTTATTTGAATGACTCCGGTGAGGGAGCGGAGAATATTGAGGAAGAAGATCCTAGTGGCGCCGGTGAGGAACAAGATCATCATAATGGCTCCCAAACTGTAGTTATCACCGAGGTATATAAATTAATTAAGCCGCTGTTGATCGACTAGATGCATTAACTAATTAAATTGTACTGACTATGAACTATTTCTTTTTAGCCCTCCGGATCGAGCACTTCTTCTGTAAAGTCGAGGAAGCGAGGCCCGGCCAAAAAGTTGGATGACGGTGTTAGGCACGACATCACCCACATCGAAAAGGATGGTAAACCGATTGCTCCAGAGAAAGGTGCAAAGACATTTATAACTCAATGCGGAGTGCTTGTTAGGGACCACGTCCCGATCACCGTTCGAGAATGGCACAAGCCGAAGGGACTAGTGCTGTCTGCAGAGGAAGAAGCTCAAGGTCTTTATATCGATGATGTAGCCAAAAACAGCATTATGAACAAGCTCATGTCACATTTCAACATAGTACCCGAAGAGGGGGGTGACGCTGAAAAGGCCAAGCTGGAGCAGGCCCTCTGCCAGTTTGGCAAGAAGAAGATGGCCGAACTATTCAAGAGCCACAAGAAAAGATTGCGCCGCCTTATCAAGTTAAAGAAGACTCCGGACAGTGAGAAGGTAAAAAATCACTGGGACGAATTCGTGAAGTACAGCACGGAGTCAGAAGAATTTAAGAGAAGGTCGGAAATAAATAAGGCAAATGCTGCGTTGAAGCTATATCACCAAATTCTGGGTCCAGGTGGATACAGGGCTAACCGTCCTAAGTGGCAGGCAGCTGAGGCGGAACTGACCAGTAAAGGGACCAGATTAGGGACACACGGTTGGACCGAACGGTGCAAGGAGTGGTTCTACGGGATTGGGGGAACGTTGGATCCAGAAACAGGGAAGTGCATCTATAAGAAAGCTCATCTGAAGGTTCCCATTGATGCCCTGGAACAAGCACATAGGGACATGGAGGCGGGGTTGTTCCAGCCCGAAAGAGAGAACGATGAGCTGACACGCGCCCTTGGGAACAAAGAACACGGCGGACGAACACGAGGCACAGAAGGCTCCGTTCCGTGGAAGTATGGCTTTCCTGCGGAAAGGAAGAGATTTCCTGATAAAAGCCATGAGAGGAGGAAGGCAAGGGAAACAGACCGCCTGGCTAACTTAGAGGAGGGTATGAGCACCATGAAAGCCCAATTAACCATGGTAACCCAAGTACTTACATCTCAGATGGCTCGGGGGCAGGCTGTAGATCCTGCACTGCTCAATGCCCTCGCCCCGCTGCAATCTCAACCACACCGGAAAAGCAGCGTGGCTTCCTCTCAGAGGTGGATAATGATGATGATGACCAGGTGGTCGAGCCTCCTCGCTACCCCCCCGTGGATGATCTCACTGAGAGCCGTCCTTGTGAGCTGCATGTTAAAGTTTTCAACCTATCCTTCAAGGCGGCGGTCGGCATCCTCTTACCTACAAGGTCTTACCATTGCCGTCCGGTCCAAGACGACTTTCTTGTTGTGATGGTGGATGAAGTGTTGAGAGAGTATGAGGGGTTGGTGCTTGAGCACCCCGGCAGGTGAAGATGGGGAAATCAAAGAACTGGGAGAAGCCCGTAGAACCACCGTGCAATGGCGGAAGGAGAACATTGTGTTTCCAGGTGAGAAGCCAACAAGAAGGCCACCTCCGCCTCCTCCGCCACCTGTGCAGTCTCCTCCGCGTGATGATTCTCCTCTGCGCGATGATGATTCCCCTATCCATGACCAGTCTCCTCCGCGTGAAAATACTCCGCCGCCTCCTCCTCCTCGTCAGGAGACTCCGCCGCCTCCACCTAAGCAAAAGAGGAAGCGGTCCGCGGCACCTCCTACAGCTCCGAAGAGATCATCAACTCCAATGAGGGCACAGACTCCAGAGTTGTTACCACATGAGCAGACTGAAGAGCAAAAGGCGTTTCTTGCGCCGAAGAAGATGTTTATTCCACCGCAGACAGTGAAGCACTTTGCCGAGACGAGAATGAAGAGACCTGAGCTGAGAGCTGATTATGACCGCTCTCTTGGACAGTCCTCTAGAGCGAGCAAAGAAGCAAAAAAAGTCGCCCAGCTTGGACAGCAGGACATTCAGGCCGTACCCCACTTCATCGTGGAGCCCTATCATGATCCAGAGACGGCATCGATGATCGAACGGGCGGCTAGAGCTCAGGGAGCATCAGTTGAGTACGAAGATTACTATCCAACGGCTCAAGTGGTAAACAAGTATAGATACGGATCTGATCTCGTCAAACCTGGCGAGCTCGCGCGTCTAGGGACTCAGATGCGAAGGTTGCATGACTGGTACCTGAAAGCCTGTCGAAGATGTGAAAGCTACCTCACGGTGTATCTTAGAGATGAGCATTACTTCCGGGGGGAAGACGAGATAAACCTTGAGTTAGAAGAACTGTTTCAGTTATTCAATCAAGACGCCCTCGACAAAGCTGTCATCGCTTGCTACCGCTGTAAGTGATTTATTTGTGTAATTAAGTTTGTAGCTCATTCATTTGCACTAACAATTATCCTCATTATATTCTTTGTGTACGCTATACATTTAATTATGCAGAATGAAGAAGCTGGAATACAAAAGAGGCAAGCTCCTACCGCTGGTTCATAGACCCAAACACAGTTCATGAAGTTACGGTTCGACAGTACCCCAAGGACACAGAGGACAACATCGTAATGTTTTTAGAGAAGCAAGCAGACAAAGAGGATATATTCTTTCCCTACAACTTCAAGTGAGTGGTATATATAACATACATTATGCTTGTGCACCTTCCACTTTATTCTCGTAATCATTGAGCTATGCTTGTGCAGATTCCACTTTATTCTCCTAATCATTGATCTTCCCCTTGGAGTTGTAAAAGTCATGGACTCGAAACGTAAAGAATATGCGGAATGGGCGGACATGGCTGCCATCCTCCAGAGGTAGTTTCAATCAATTTCGTATTGGCATCTTCATCTGTTCTAATTCGAAGATATCATCAACTAATCAATTACTCATTTACTCATTATATTTTGCCGGGCAGGGCTTGGAAACGGTTCATCAATACTGTTCCGGGTAAATGGAAACCGGAGCTTACATTTGAAGATTACCCTGTAAGTAGTACTATATATATAGCTATGTCCGTGAAACTTTATATATGATATTTACTTTCAATACGATGCTTGATTATTAGTTTGATCGAACTATTTTTTCGTAAAGTGTATGAGGCAGGAACAAGGGAATAACTTATGTGGATACTACGTCTGCACCTTCATGCGTGACATGTCCTGTCCCAAGGGTGGGGATGCCCAAATACACCACACTCGTGTACGATAACAAATTTTCACAATTAATCTTAATTAGTACCATCTATTGTATTGAGTTCCATTCATATATTGATCTCCTTTTTTAAATATAGATGACACGCCTGCGGGACACTCTCATAACAGTGGATCAAATAAAAGCAATTCAAGAGGAAATCGCGGGATTCTTTATTACCGAGGTCCTTACCCCAGGTGGAGAGCACTATCGGAAGATCGTGACGGCGGAGGAAATTCGTCGAGGAGATGTTGTATTGTAAATATGCATGCATTACGTGTACTGTGTTGACTATGTCGTGTACTGTTGACGATGTCTATATATATTCATGACGATTTTTTGTGGTTTCTTGAATGATATATATGCATTGCTGAAACTCTGCCGCGGCAGAGAAACGCCCTATTTCTCTGCCGCGGCAGAGAAACGCTGGTACAGCCTAAATCTGTGCCGCGGCAGAGAAATAGCAATTCTCTGCCGCGGCAGAGAAACCTAGGCCCTGTTCGTACCACGAACCGGGACCAAAGGCCTTCCACCGCGAGGTCCCTGGCCGCACCATGTGTCGAGGCCTTTAGGTCCGGTTAATCTTTGAACCGGGACTAAAGGGTACCCCCTTTAGTCCCGCCTAATTGGTCCCGGTTCGGGAACCGGGTCTGAAGGCCCAAATGGACCGGGCCTATTGCCCCTTTTTCTACTAGTGTACTGTCTCTGTTACTCTGCTGCTGTTATTTCACTACTACTACTGCTATAAAAACTGTTACTACTGATAAACTCTTGCGAGCAAGTCTGTTTCCAGGTGCAGCTGAATTGACAACTCCGCTGTTAAGGCTTTCAAGTAATCTTTGTCTCCCCTTGTGTCGAATCAATAAATTGGGTTATACTACCCGCGAAGACTGCTGCGATCCCCTATACTTGTGGGTCATCAGGCCCCGGCGCGGCGCGGCGCCGCCGACGCGGGGGAAGAGGAGGGTTAGGTCTGGAGGAAGTATAGTGTTACCTGGAGTGGGACTACTTTATTATGTCAGATATGCTACTCAAACATGACTTGCACATATTTCTGGTGCTTAGTTGCACTGACCGTAGACTATCAAGTACTACGAACTCGTACTCCTTTTGCTATGAGGCAAAATAGTAGACGAAGGGCTTAGTGTTAGTACGACTATCAAATTAGCTACAAGTCATACGTATCTCCATCGCATAGTACGGCGATGAACTATTACTTGATACGTTACCGAAAACGGTTCGCTCTCGCCCGCGAGTCGTCCCCCAGGGCGACGCCAGGGCGAACCCTAGCGCCGCCAGCCTCCCCTCCGTATCCCTCCCTCCGCCGCTGCCGTCGGCGCCGGCCACGGTGGCGGCGGGCCCCGGCACCAGAGGGGGTCGAGGATGGTCGTGACGACGACCTGATGTGGCGGCTGGGGCGGCTGCTGCGGGGAGGCGAGCACGGCGTCCGGGGCAGAGATCCACTGATGTGCGGCAGCAGCTGCTCCTGCCATGGCCTTCCGGCGATGGGTGGTGGTGGCTGCGGGTCTGGTTCCCACACAGACCCGTCGTCGGCTCTCCTGACGGCGCGAGGAGGGGGCAACGAATTTGCGAGGTGTGGATGGTGTGGTACCGGCGTCCAAGACCGCGTGGCGTGGCAGGCCCGATCTTCGATCTGGGTCGCGTGGGTCTCGGATGGTGCGTTCACCGATTTCTCCTTCGTTTTTCGCTGGCTAGCAGATGGCGGCGAGGGGGCATGTTCGTCTGTTTCGCAGTTTGAAGGTGGTGGTCCTAGGGTTTCTCTTGCGCAAAGATGGAGACCTTCCTGAGGTCTGCCCTTCTTGATCTAGCGGAGTGTTGAGTTCCGGAAGGCGCCGCCGGCGAATGTAACAGTGCTTCTTTTACCTGGAGTTTGCTGGATCGGGTGGTATTCGGTCATGCGCACCCATGTTTTTATTCTAGCCGTTTGGTTCTGGAGGGAGCGGCGCGAAGCTCTGTTCTGTGTTGACATCAAGTCATCGGTTCCGGGGGAAGACCAAAGATCTTGCGCGACCGGTCATTTTGGTCCATGGTGAAGTCAGAAGAAGAGAATATCATGAAGACCGGATCGGAGGTCTAGCTAATGGAGATTTAAGTCTCCGCGTTGTTGAGGGACTTGCTTGGTGTTTCAGGCTTCGCAGCAGTGGTATGAAATGGGGGCGGCAACACAGGTGAAGTTCAGAGTCCTAGCTTTCAGGGTGAAAATCCAAGGTCTGGCCTTAACTAGTTGTGCCTGGTAATGACCTTGTTGGAGGCATTGTTTTAAGAGCGGGGACTATCTTCAGGGTGAAAACCTAATATCATTAATCGGGCGACGACGGTGGTGGTGCACTGTTTCCTTCTTGGAGGCGTCGCTTTTGGAGAGTCTGTATTTCAGATGTTGTCTTGGTGGTGGATGTATTGTTGTAGCTAGGCCTAGAATGCTGTAGCGGGACTTTTGTTTCTTAGTTTTCTTTTTCTTTTTTTGACTGTGTGCATCCGTACTGCCATTAGGGTGTTGCGTTGTTACAGAGGGCTAGGTGTAATTGGTATCTTCTCTTATTAATATATTTCCTTTATCGAAAAATCGTATAATACGGGTATGCTGCGGCGTCAGCCACATGCTCCCATATGCCACACCACAATACACTCATCATTTCTGATTGCAAGGCACCCACTACGTATATAGCTAAGTAAACACATCACGGCGATGACCTCATGTGCTCAATTAGCGTGGGCTCTTGACACGTAGAGCATGTACGAGGGCACATGACAAATTAAGCTTGATTTAGTGCATGCACTCCATATGGTTAGCAGAACCAGATGCTGCAATTAATAGGCTTATAAGCCAGCATAAAGATCTTCTTGCAATCCTGTTCCATTTGCATGTAGTTCTCTAATGCAAAGGGAATCTCTGATCAGTCGAAGGATGATTAAATCATTGTATTAGGTAGGCTTATTCATTTTGGTAGCTAATCAATTTTCCTGAAAATAAGGTTCATCTAGTTAAAGACAAACATCATTTCAAATTTTGCGTCTCTAGCAAATCATTCATGTTCTTCAACCACAAGGAGATTCAGTCGTGGTAGTTTACATCAGAAGGACAATGAAAATTTATGTTATGCATGTCAACTTTAACTAAAGAACAAAACAACAATAAGTAAAGTAAGTTCCTCAATTATGAGATATGTTTTCGGTGTTATCTTATGCTCTACAATGTCTTGTCATATAAAATATAGTATTATTGTTTCCTGTTAGAGATATATTCCGTGTACGCACGGATAGTCTAGGATAGAGATAGGACTCTCGTGTCTTGCCTTGCCCTCCAAGATGATCCCTGTACGCCTATATATACTCGCCCATGAGGCTCAATAATACATCCACCATATTCCGCATATCCCTCTCTATCGTTCTTCATGGTATCATAGCGGCGCCGATCCTAACCTAGCCGCCACCAAAGCTTCCGCGCCGCGCCGCCCCCGGGTGGTCGATCTCCATGATCTACTCCGGGGGTCGCGCAAACCATACGAGGGTTCGTCCGCCGATCCGTTGATCCGCTGCCCTCGAGTCTTTTTTTCTAATCCGTAGATTGGTTTTCTTTTTACGACCGACGTTTTCTTTTTTTGGTTTTGCCGATCATAGATCGGATTGAGTCGCCCACCGCCGCCAGCACCACGCGCCTCTACTCCAACCTCGGCATCGACACTGCACCGGCTCTTCCCCATCATGCGCCCTACGCCGGCCATCGCGGTCGATTCGCTGGCTGGCTGCAGCGCCTGCCACGGTAGGCTGCCGCGGCGGGGTCGGCCGCGTCGTCTCCGCCTCGGCCGGCCCGCCTGCATCTACCGTGGGGCACGGCTGCACGCGGTGCACATGGGACGCCATTTGCGTCGCAGCCGGCCGCCCTCGCCTGCACGGTCTCCATCGCCGGTCCGTCTTCGCCGTCATCGCCCGGGACTACACCGACAACGCCGCAATGAACTCCGATATGCACGTCGTCCACGCCATGGCGCGTACAGCACCGCCGTCGGTCTGCTTAACCGACCGCACGCACGTCTCCGCCAAGCACATCCCCGAGCACGCGTCTACCACCGATCGAGCTACGGGCTGCCGCTGCGTCGCCCCTTCGGGCCGCAGCGCTGCCGCCTTTGGTCCATGCTAATCGGCCTCCGACGCGCCTTCCAAGGCGTGTACGTTGCTGGTGGCCTGCCGCCGCTGCATTGACTCGCCCCGTGCAGCTACGCCGGCCCCTCGGGCCGAGACGTCGCCGCACACCGTCTACTTCGCCGTCCCCGCGCACCGACGTTCCAGGCTACTAGCGCGCCGCCCCATCAGCGTAGGTCGCCACCGTCAGCGCAAGGTCTACGTCAAACCGCCGGGTCTCCTCGCCAACTTCGAGTACCGCCGCCGCACCTCCACAGGTACCCTGCATGACCACTCTGGTCGTCGCAGGCCTCGCCGACCACCTCTACAGTCTAGGCATCCAGCACGGTCACTCCTGGTCACCGATGGTTTCGCCGCCTTCTACGTCTCCGTCCACCACGACCTCGCTGTCCATGATGGTCCGTTCCCTCGCACGTCCGATATTGGCAACACCGACGCGTGCCTTCGTCCCCGACGTGTCCCCGAGCCTGGCAAGCTCGGGCCAGCGCCTCGTCTTCATCGGCTTCGACAACGTCTTCATCGGCATCGACTCTTCTACGTCTGCCTCGAGCGCATCGCCGACTTCGTCTTTGCGTACTCGGTTATGGCAAAACCAGAGTATGCCTTCGTCCCCGACGTGCGCCTAGTTCTGACAAAACTAGGGCAGCACCTCGTCCTCGACGGCTTCGACTGCATCGACTTTGGTATTGACCATCTCCACGACTACCTCGATGCGTCTCCGTCACTCTCCTCGCGCACTATGCGCTTGCGGCTTCATGTGCGGCTACCTCGACACCGGCACCCGACCACGACATCAACCACGACATCTCCTCGCGCAGCTACCCTGACCAAGGTTGCAACACCCACGCTCTCGGCTACCTCGACATCGGCACAAAGGGCTATCACCTCGCATGAGCACCTCAGCTTCTTCTACAGTCCAAGCATCCGCGACGTGACACCGTCCACAACGATCCCGTTACGACTGCGGGGGAGTGTCAGCCTTCTGGGGTCCACTTCGGTTTATCTCCAGTCTAACCGTCCACGTCATTCATGTTGTTCACGACGCTCCCGCTACGACTGCGGGGGAGTGTTAGAGATATATTCCGTCTACGCACGGATAGTCTAGGAACGAGATAGGACTCTCGTGTCTTGCCTTGCACTCCAAGATGATCTCTGTACGCCTATATATACTCGTCCATGAGGCTCAATAATACATCCATCATATTTCGCATATCCCTCTCTATCGTTCTTCATTCCCCAGGGCGAGCTATTCTTAGAGATGGTGCATGATATGTCAACCTTTTTCTTTTCACTGCCAGACTGGTCGACAGGAACGAACTATAATTCCGACGTTCTATGTAAACCATCAATATGAAATGTCTATTCAGTATATCTACATAAATGTCCATTTTCAGCGTATATCTCTCGACTCCTTAATATGCCACAAAATGGGTGCTTATATGCCAATATATGACATTACCTCAACTTTTCTCACGAAATAGTTAAATTTGTTACAAGTAGTTCACAAATCGCCAACGAAGAAAGGGTTGAGGCAAAGGGATCCCCTATCGCCAATGTTATTTAACATTGTAGCGCATAGGCTAGCCATTTTAATTGAGCGTGCTAAGGGCGATGGCCAGATTGAAGGAGTGGTACCCTATCTAGTTGATGGGGGATGGTTGTCGATGACACGATTATTTTTATGGACCATGACTTGGAAAAGGCAAGAAATCTGAAATTAATTTTATTAGCTTTCGAGCAGTTGTCTGGTCTAAAAATTAATTTCCATAAGAGTGAATTGGTTTGCTTCGGTGATGCACTCGACAATATTAACCAGTATGCCGAGATGGTCGGATGCGGTTTAGGCACTTTTCCAATAAGCTATATGGGTATTCCGATTCATCATCGAAGACTCACTCTAGCTGAATAGAAAATAGTCGAGGAATGAGTGCAGGAAAGACTTAGTAGTTGAAGAGGAAAATTATTATCTCTGGGTGGAAGATTAGTTCTCTTCGGTACTCACTAATATGGTACTGTATATGATTTCTTTCTTCCAGTTGCCTAAAGAAATTCTTTATAGATTGGATTATTTTTGATTAAGATTGTTCAGCAAGGAGATAGTGAAAAGAAAAAATATTGTTGATGAAATGGAATATCGTGTGCCGTCCTAAAAATCAAGGTGGACTTGGTGTCCATGATCTAGAGGTTAAAAACAAGGCCTTGCTAGGAAAAATGGTTGTCCATGTTATTAACCGAGGATGGTGTATGACAAAACCTGTTAAGGAGGAAGTATGTAGGTTCAAAAGAGATTTCAGGTTGTTTGGAAACTCGGAGATTTACACTGTTGGGCCGGCATCATGGCAACTAAGAAGCACTTATTTCCATACGGGTCTTTCTCCATTAGGGATGGGTTGGAGATACGATTCTGGGAAGATAAGTGGTTGGGTGCCACCACAAACCGGGAACAATACCCATCGATGTTTAGGATCTTACATCATAAAGATGTTACTCTCTAGGCAGTAATGGAAACTTCTCCACCATCTATGACGTTTAGGCGCGATGTAATCGGTCCTCGGTTGACAATAAACACCGTAACTCCCCAGCCCTAAACGCCGCCGCCGCCTTTAGAGCCGCCGGGGCATAGACCCTCGAGGCATGGCGGCGGCGGGGGCCCTTCCTCGTCGACGCCTGGTGGATGGCGGCCGGATCCCCTTCCTCGACGCATGGCGGGCGCGCGGATGGGTTGGGCGGCGGCGGCCTGCGCTGCGCCCCCTTCTCCCGTCGGCTCTCCCTCGGTCGGCGCGGTTGGGATGGGCGGCGGCGGCCAGTGCTGCGGCCTCCCTCCCCCCGTCGGCTCTCCGCAGCACTCCGATAGGGGCTGGTGGTGGGCGGCGGCCAGGCTCATGGCCTGCGCCAATTTCCCCCCGCCTCTCGCCGGTGAGTGGAGGCGATCTCGGGCTTCACCCGCGACACGAGGTCGCCCGGGGCAGCAGCCTTGGGTAAGACGGTGGAGGTGGATCTCTTCTTCGCCGGAGAGGGTTGGCCTGCGGTTTGTGGTGGTGGATCTATCGATCTATCACCGCGTTCCGGCGGCAAGATGGAAATGCTTGGAAGCCGGCGACGGAGTCGCCGGTGGAGGGTTGGAGTGGCCAGCCCGGGATGGTCGTCAACGTGGGGGTCCGACCTGAATAAAGGCAGTGGTCCTAGGGTCTCTCTTGCGTGAAGAGGAAGACCTACCGGAGGCCTGGACTCGTGATCTAGCCGGAGAGTTGAGTTCCGGAAGGCTCCGCCGGTGAATGTAACAGTGCTTTTTGCCTGGAGTTTGCTGGATCGGTGGTATTCGGTCGTGCGTACCCATGCTTTTATTCCAACCGATTGGTTCTGGAGGGAGCGACGTGAAGCTCTTTTTCTGTGTTGACATCAAGTGACTATGGATCCATGATGAAAGTCGGAAGAAGAGAAGTTCATGAAGGCCGGAGGGGAGGACTAGCTAAGAGAGGTTCAAGTCTCCGCGTTGTTGAGGGACTTGCTTGGTGTTCCGGGCTTCACAGCAGCGGTATGAAAGTGGGGGCGACAACACAGGTGAAGTTCAGAGTCCTACCTTTCAGGGTGAAAACCCAAGGTCTGGCCTTAACTGGTTGTGCCTGGCAATGACCTTGTTGGAGGCATTGTTTTGAGAGCGGGGACTATCTTCAGGGTGAAAACCTAAGATCGTTGATCGGGCGACGATGGTGTTCGCGCACTGTTCCCTTCTTGGAGGCTTCGTTTTTGGAGATTCTGTATTTCAGGTGTTGTCTTGGCGGTGGATGTATTGCTGTTGTTAGGCCCGAGATACTGTAGCGGGACTTTTGTTTCTTAGTTTTTTTTTCTTTTTTTAGCTGTGTGCATCCGTAGTGCCATTAGGGTGGTGCGTTGTTGCAGAGGCTGGGTGTAATTGGTATCATTTTTTTATTAATATATTCCATTTATCGAAAAAAAATCGGTCCTCGGTTGACCACCTGGAACGAATTGCTACAAAGATTAGCTTCAATCCAATTGGTTCAAGGGAAAGATATATTCCGCTGGGAACTAACGAAGAATGGTATATTCTCGGTAAGATCCATGTATGAGGCGTTAATAGAACCTATATATTCAACCGGTTTTGAATAGTAAATCCATTTAGAAGTTTGAGAATACCATTAAAAACGAAGGTTTTTTGCTTGGTACCTGCGTTGTGGTGTTACCCTCACCAAAGGTAACCTTGTAAAATGAAACTGGCATGGTTGTAACAGATGTGTATTTTTTCACGAAGACGAAACAATAAAATATCTCTTTTTCCAGTACCGAGTCGCTAAAGCTATATGGTCAATCATTCAGATAGGATCAATCGTACATCCACCTCGAAGCATTGCTAATATTTTCTGCAATTGGCTAAACGGGGTGGAGGCTAGGTATAGGCGTCTTATCAGGGTTGTAGCGATTGCCGATTGCCGTTATATGGTCGATGTGGCTATGTAGAAATGACAAGGTTTTTAATGAGAAAAATTCATCTCTTATGTATGCAGGTACTGTACCGGTGTACGGCTTCGCTCCGTTTATGGTCATCGCTTCAACGCTTAGAGGTCCGCGACATATTTACTCGAAGGTGTCTACACGATTGGAGAATTCGGCCAAGGAGTTTATTACCTAATATGGGTGGCTGCATAGTCTAAGAATAGCGGCTTCTACACCATGATAAGCATTTTTCCATTTACCTACTCTTTTCGTATCGATCAGATTGTTTTGTACTTTTACTGAACGGCTGTGTGCATCCTAACTATGTAGAAACTGGGTATATTACGTCAAACATTATGAGTAATAAAACGCTCTTTTTCGAAAAAAGTTGTTCACCTCCTGTCGGAACAAAACAAAATCATCACTCAGCACATAAACCATTCATTATTGGTCTTACACAATGATGAGCCAACTGGCTCGTACATGTCAAACTAATCGTCTAGATATATATTATTGAGGCTAATCTTGATATGCAATACAGCTTGAAATGCGTCAGGACAAATGACACTCTGTCCTAGAGCAAGAAGACTTCTATAGTGGTACACACTATAGTACCACTAAACCACAACTTAATTATGGTGCACAACCGATACACCATACTACCATAGTTGACAAGTACCATTAGCATATTTGTTTCTTCCCAGCCCCTTTTCTCCAGCTTCGCTGGCACACAGTACTTTCCTCCACTTTCTGTTGCACGCACTCCTTGCTCTTTATGCAAGTCCTTGGATAATCTTAACATGATTTAAAGGTTGAAAGCATGTGCCAAACTACCGATCAAGTAAACCAGGCATTTCTCTCTGTTTTAGAATAACTTACTCAACCTTTTGTAGTTACAGATGTATGTACACAGTACAGACATGTCTATGTATATATAAACATATGTAGATAAACTTGAGCATTTATTTGGGGGATAGAGGAAGTACTAGTTTATAGAATTTATGCCTGCAAAATCTATTTGGTGCGATCTTAATCGGAATCTCTCTACGGCTTTATGGAGGGAACAAAATATACGCATAGAGGAAAGTGAGGCCTCATCGTCATCATTCAGCATGGGAACACCAAGTAAACGTTCAGCCGGCTGGGCAGCAGCTAAGCAGGATTACCGGTTTGATGGAGCCACGAAATGTTAGGACTGCTGTAGCCTGGTGAGGTTGCTTAGCGTTTAGTTCCATCTTGCACATTGGAGAGGGCCATCTCCAGGTTATAACAGAGAATTTTCCTCCTCCTTTCGGTTCGGGTTTTTGAGATGGAGTGGACTCTCCTCCTGTAGCTAGGATGTGTGCACATAAACATCTAAATGTATTTTTTTTTCCGAAAAGATTACACGAGGCATCCGCATAATTAGGATGTACACATTCACGCACAATTTAAGGGCAAAAGTAAATAAAAAAATCGATACATAGAACATCATGATGTTGTATTGGCCCCTAAGGTGGCAACGGACCAATCCTGAGATTATGTTGCCACCCATGTTGGGTAATGAACTCCCTCACCATATCATCCAACTGTGTAGATACCTCTGTAAATAGGTTGCAGTTCTCCATACGTTGAAGAGATGGCCATGAACGGAGCAAAGTACTGCACTGGTAGATAACCTGCATATGAGAAGAATTTTTATAATTAAACACTTTATCATTTCTGCATATCCAAAACGGTCAAATAATGACAAGCATTCTCACTCTAATAAGTAATTTGAACCTACGATCTGCCCAAATATTAGAACCACTTGTTGGTGGGTATTCAGTAGAACCTATTTAGATGATTGACCATATAGATCTAACAAAGTGGCATTTGAATAGTAAGTGTTTAATTATCTTATCTTGATGATAAAAAACACACTCCTTACTTCCCTGCCAATTGCGCTTTCCTAAGTGTTTAATTGTAAACCTGAGTGGAAGCTTCTCGGGGGGGGGGGGGGGGGGGGGTTTTTATGGCTGCTTTAGACTGGTGAGGTTGTTCTGTGTTTAGTCCCCCTAGGCTTACGTGAGGACACTGCGAGCCTGGGACCAGATTATAAGAGAGAGTTTCACACCTCCTTTTAGTCTAGGCTTTTGGAATGGAGTTGGCTTTTTTCTATTTAGCTGGACCATATTGTGCAAATAAACATCCGAACGTAGGTCAAATACTGGGCTAAACCTGAGTGGGCGCTAACATCGGCCATCGATATTACCATCGCCATGCCTTACTGAGGGGCTTCTCCGGAGGATTGGATGTCAGGGTTGTTGTTGGAGCTGGTGTAGGCTACTCGGATTAGTCCCACCTCGTCTATAGGAAGAGACTACCACTACTAGAAAAAGGTCTAACTATAGATTGCTAGCAGTGGCACACCATAAAGTGGTGCTCCAGTGGTAGGCAAGTTAGCAGTGGCGCACCAGCCCAGTAGTGCGCCACCACTAAAGATCTGCCATGGTCCACCCTTCACCCAAGCTTACCACTGGCGCACCTCTTACTGGTAAGGGGTGCGCCATTGCTAAGTGTGGGGTGTGATATAGAGATGGGTGGGGTGTTACCAGTGGCGCACCACATATAGGTGTGCCACTGCTACTTGTGGCACACCTATATGTGGTACGCCACAGGTAACTCCCCACCAAAATTCCACCACACCCCATGTGGATCGCCTTTTCGATTTTGAAATAATTAAAAGAAATAGATAGAAAAATTTTAAAAAAATCCTTCGATATACCCATGTATTATGTTATCCAATTTGAATGGAAATTAACAAACATGAATTTCGACTTTTGTGCAAAATGGCGTCATGTTTCGGTAAAACAGGATTTGTGGTTGCATACAACTTCCGATGAATTTTTTTTATATGAAAATGTATCTGCGCAAAATTTTACATCCGAATTCAACCCCCTTTGGGTGTTCAGAGATTTTTTAGATTCTCCAAAATCAAAAAAGAAACAAAAGATATCCAAGATTTAAGATTTTGATGAAAATAGAAAAACATATAGCAATGGCGCATCAGAACTTGGGTGCGCCTTTGGTAATGTGGGGCGGGTTTAGCTATGGCGCATATGTACTAATGAGCAACCACCGTAGGTTGTACTCTTTTGTATTAATCCAGTCCACAAAACCGATGAACCGCCCCACTGTCGCATGCACCGAACATGCACAAAAATCACGCCCACGACCCACACAACTCCCGCGGCCCCGCCCCACTCACGCAGTCCCTCACTTTGACCGAACCCAAGATGCATCCTCACATCGTTCTCTCTCCCCTATCAGCCCTCGCCCCACTCGCTCCCTACCCCGTCCCACTACCCCACGACGTCCACGACATCAAGGACGACAGATGCTATGAGCCACCGCTCGTGTACAAGGTCGCCGATGGAGCCCTCGACACCGATGACCCCAGGAGCTCCTCCTCGACCTTTGATTCCTCCTCATTATCAGCGACCCCAGCAGCTCCTCGTCGACCTCTGCTTCCTCCTCACCACCGATGACCCCAGGCGTTCCTCCTCGACATCTGCTTCCTCCTCGCCATCGATGATTCCATGAGCTCCTCCCCGACCCTGTTTCCTTGTCTCACAACAGCAGCAACATCACCTCCTCCTCAACCTCGTTTCCTCCTTGACCTAGGAGCTCCTCCTCACCACGTGAACCGCACGAGCTAGCAACTGGAGCAACCGCGTCGGCGCCTTCGCCCCCGCGGTCACCGGGCAACGGGAGGAGCACACCGAGGCTACTATCTGCCTGCTCCGTCACCGGCAGGTGGATCAGATCGAAGACGAGCACGTCGCTGGCGTGGACCAGTTGGGGGACCAGATCCAAATCGAGGATTCAATTTTGTTCTTTTTTCGTTTTGTAGGGTCCTGTAATCTTTCTGCCTTGTAATAAAATAAAAATGTCGTGTTAATTTATAATGTTCAAAGCCCAGATCCACCGCATGCCACCTTGACCCACGTCTGCATTTTCTCCAATTTAGTCAGCAATCAGGAGTGGCCCAGCTATTGGGCATTTTTTTAATTTAATGAGCAATCGGTAGTGGCTCATCTAGGGACAGTAGTGGCGCACCCTATGAGGATATGAGCGCACCCTATGGTGTTTTGAGTGGCGCACTGCCTGGCTTATCAGACTGGTACATCTCTTACCAATGGCGCACGGTGCGCCAATACTAACTATTACCAGTGGCGTGTTAAGGTGTGCCACTGATAAGGTAAACATGTGCGCCACTGATAGCTATTTTTTTAGTAGTGTACGACTAACTTTTAAGCGAGAGTTTCCTGCTCCTTTCAGCTCAGGCTTTTTTTGCGGCGGTATGCGCACAAACATCTGAACGTGGACTGAGTGCTGGCCAAAACCTGAGTGCACGATAGCCAGCATCGCCATGTCTTCCTAGGGGGCTTCTGAAGGGGATGCGATGTTAGGGATTTTGTAGGATGGTGAGGCTGCTCAATGTTTAGTCCCACCTCACTTACGGGATGACATTGCGACCAGCTTATAAGGGAGAATTTTCCTTCTCCCTTTAATCCGGATATTTAGAATGGTGTGGACTTTCTTCTTGTAGCTAACCCGTAGGCGCATAACCATTTGCTAAATCTGAGTGGATGCCTAACACTAAATTAACAGAGAGAAAAAAAGACATAGTTTGGCTCTAATCCATTCTATACATGTTAATTATGTTTTTTACATGTTAATTATGCTGGCAGAACCTGAATCCAAAAGTTGATGTCCATACAGAAAAGGTAAAGTTGAAAGATTACACTTTTATGTTCGTGTTCCTTTAAGCTTTCACCTCCTCCAGAACGGATCACGGATTGAGATCTCAGAGTTAGTTACTAACGGTAACCCCTGTACTTAACCTAGGGGAAGTTGTACTAAACATCTCTTTTTTTACATCAGTCACTGACACTAGTATTTATAATACGGGATTACTGGCACAGGCAGTTGGTCGTTTTGGGGAAAGGACGCATGTGTCCTTCCAAGTACGTACCACTCGTACGCACACTCGTCTGCCTCTCACAGGCCGTGGTCACTTTCTCACGTGGTCTCTCTGGACACGTAGGTACCCTGAAGAATACATACAACAAGAAAAGGTTGTACAGGTTTCGTAATTTATTTCGGATTTCCGCTGCTCTCCCAGTCGACGTGTCCGCGTTTCCGCTGCTCTCCCAGTCGGCGTGTCCGCGTGTGTGTACGACGGTGCGGCCAGCTAGCTGCGTGCACGCGCTCCCACAGCGCTGCAAACCAGAGAAACTGGCGTGGACGTTCTTTGTTGTTTTCGACCGTGCCGGACGACGTGAACCAACGTTGTTTACTCTGCGTCGTACGTACCAAGTTGTGAGATTGATAATGGCACGGAGTGCCTAGAGAATCCAGGCGCGTCCTTCCGGCCCTCGCGCCGGAAACACCGAGCGGGGTGCCGGCTATGTTGCTGCTTTTCTGAACGTCTCTCTCCAATAGCGCTTCCAAATATATTTTGTACCAAGATACTCTCATTCTTCCTCTTGACCTGCCGTCTCTCCGCCGGGCTGCAGACACACGCTGACACGCGTCCCCTTGCTTTGCGAATCTGCTAGTGCTCGACCGATCCCTGATGAGGACGGAACTTTCCTGCGTCGACGATGACCCTTTAGAGCATCTCCAGCCGCGTCCCCTAAAGCAATTCGGGGCGCGCCGGACCAAAAAACCGTTTCGCGTCCCCTAAAACCATTTTTGTCCGACGCGGTCCGATACGGTGTCCGGCGTCCCGAGCCCGTCGCCCGTCCCCGTCCCACAAGGGACCTCCGGGGACGCCGGACACACCGAAAAGCGAGGCGGGAAGTGGCGGAGCCGACCCGTCAGCGGCACAGTTAATTTAAACCTAACCGTCGCCTACCTCGCGACGGAAGTTATTCGCGCGCAGTGACACACAGCGACATCTTTTCCTTAATGGCGACGGAGCGGCAGGCGAGACGTCTCGTCGGTGCTGCGCAGCCTCCACGCGTCGCCAGCGTTCGCACGCCACCGCCCGTTCCCGCGCGATCTTCCCGCCTCTTCTCGCCTGTTCCCGCGCTTTCTTCCCGACGCCGACGTCTATAAAAGGTCTCCTGGCTCAATGGTAGCCACCACGCCCCGCCGGCAACAAACTCAGCCCTCGTCGCTCCACCGCCGTCTCCTCCACCACCAGTGGCAATGGCGAACCGCCCCGGTGCTGGCCACTTCCTCCACCGCCGTCTCCTCCACTTGCACTCCCGGAAACGCAGGTCGACACCGACGCCGCGGCCCGGGAAGAGCGGTGGCGTGCACACCGTCAGCAGCGGTGGGAGCCAATGGAGCAGCAGGCCCACCAGCAGCGGGAGGCGGCGCAGGCGGCGGATCTAGCGGCGTTCTGTGCCCATGGCCGGGAGGAGATGGAGCAGCGGTGGGCTGACGAGCGCCGGCGCCAGCGCGATGAGCGGGAGGCGCTGTACTGAGAACGGCGGGAGTCGATCGAGCGCCGGCGGCGGGAGTCGATCAAGCGCCAGCAGCAGCTGGCGGCGGAGGAGCGTCAGCAGCGGGAGGCGGCGGCGATCTAGGGGAGGCGAGCGGACCAGTTGGCGGCGGAGGCCGACGTGTTGGTGGCGGCGATGATGGAGGCGCCAACAGATGTGGAGGACGATGCGCCAATGGAGGAGGAGGAGGCCGAGGCGGAGGAGACCGAGGTGGAGGATGACGACGACGACGACGACGAGTTCGAGTGGTCCGACGACGACGGGCCGCACCCGGACGAGACGACCGATCAACAACGCGCGCTCGTCGATTCCTTTGAGTCGGAGAAGAAGCTCCAGGACAACGCCCATGCTCGCGAAGAGGCGCAGATTCGTCGCATCATCGAGCTCTCCCTCCAGGTGGCGCAGGAGGGGAGGGCGGAGGAGGACGCGCGGCGGGAGCGGACCGTCAGGCCACCGCCGAACGCAAGGAGAGGAGGCGCGCGCAGGAGGAGCTGCAGCGTAGGGGAGGCGACGACGGGGCTGTAGGGATTCGTTGCATAGAAAACAAAAAAATTCCTACCGCGAGAACGCAATCCAAGCCAAGATGCAATCTAGAAGACGGGAGCAACGAGGGTATGAACGTGACTCACCCTTGAAGATTTCCAAAGCCTACAAGATGAGGCTCTTGTTGCTGCGGTAGACGATCACTTGCCGCTTTCAAAAGCGCGTAGAAGATCTTGACGGTGCCACAATCGGGCAGCACCTCCGTACTCGGTCACACGTTCGGTGTTGATGAAGACGACGTCCTTCTCCCCGTTCCAGCGGGCAGCGGAAGTAGTAGCTCCTCCTTGAATCCGGCAGCATAGCGGCGTGGTGGCGGTGGCGATGGAGATCTCCGGCGGAGCTTCGCTAAGCGTTGCGGGAGAGGTGGAGGAGAGGGGGCGGCTAGGGTTTGGGGAGAGGGGGGAGGCCGGCCACTATGAGAGGTGCGGCCACAATGGCTTTGGTGTGGCCGGCCCCCTCCCCCTTGCGCCTCATTATATAGGTGGAACCCCCAAGTGTTGGACTACAAGTCTTCGAATAAGACCCCAACCCAAAACCTTCCATGTGTAGGGAAACCTACCCAAGGTGGGATTCCCACCTCAAGTGGGACTCCCACCCTTCCATGAGGGGGGGTGGCCGGCCCCCTTGGTGGTGGAGTCCCTTCGGGACTCCGCCTTCCAAAGTGATTTCTTCCGGACTTTTCTAGAACCTTCTAGAACCTTCCATAAATGCACCGGATCATTTTCAAACTTATAAAATGACTTCCTATATATGAATCTTATTCTCCGGACCATTCCGGAACTCCTCGTGATGTCCGGGATCCCATCCGAGACTTCGAACAATACTTTGAACTCCATTCCATATTCAAGTTCTACTAATACGACATCAAACCTTAAGTGTATCATCCTACGGTTCGCGAACTATGTAGACATGGTTGAGAACTCTCTCCGACCAATAACCAATAGCGGGATCTGGAGATCCATAATGGCTCCCACATATTCAACGATGACTTAGTGATCGAATGAACCATTCACATACGATACCGATTCCCTTTGTCACGCGATATTTTACTTGTCCGAGGTTTGATCATCGGTATCTCTCTATACCTTGTTCAACCTCGTTTCCTGACAAGTACTCTTTACTCATAACGTGGTATGTGGTCTCTTATGAACTATTCATATGCTTGCAAGCTATTTAGACGACATTCCACCGAGAGGGCCCAGAGTATATCTATCTATCATCGGGATGGACAAATCCCACTGTTGATCCATATGCCTCAACTCATACTTTCCGGATACTTAATCCCACCTTTATAACCACCCATTTACGCAGTGGCGTTTGATGTAATCAAAGTACCTTTCCGGTATAAGTGATTTACATGATCTCATGGTCGAAAGGACTAGGTAACTATGTATCGAAAGCTTATAGCAAATAACTTAATGACGTGATCTTATGCTACGCTTAATTGGGTGTGTCCATTACATCATTCATATAATGATATAACCTTGTTATTAATAACATCCAATGTTCATGATCATGAAACAATGATCATCTATTAATCAACAAGCTAGTTAAGAGGCTTACTAGGGACTCCTTGTTGTTTACATAACACACATGTATCAATGTTTCGGTTAATACAATTATAGCATGGTATATAAACATTTATCATAAACACAAAGATATATAATAACCAATTTTATTATTGCCTCTTGGGCATATCTCCTACAGTCTCCCACTTGCACTAGAGTCAATAATCTAGATTACATTGTAAGGTACCTAACACCCATGGCATTCTGGTGTTGGTCATGCTTTGCCCTAGGGAGAGCTTTAGTCAACAGATCTGCTACATTCAGATCAGTGTGTACTTTGCAAATCTTTACTTCTCCATCTTCGATGTACTCGTGAATCGAGTGATAACGCAGCTTGATATGCTCCAGCCTCTTGTGTGAACTTGGTTCTTGTGCATTGGCGATAGCACCCATGTTGTCACAGTAGATGACTAGTGGGTCCAATGCACTAGGAACCATACCGAGCTCTACAATGAACCTCTTCATCCATACTGCTTCTGATGAAGCCTCTGAAGCCGCTATGTACTATGATTCTGTTGAAGACTTCGCCACCGTGCACTGCTTCGAGCTTGCCCAGCTTACTGCAACACCATTCAATATAAACACGTACCCAGACTGAGACTTAGAGTCATCACGATCAGTGTTCCAACTTGCATCGGTGTAACTTGTTACAATGAGCTCTTGGTCACCTCCATAACAAAGAATCATATCCTTAGTTCTTTTCAAGTACTTCAGGATATTCTTGACCGCTGTCCAGTGTTCCATTCCTAGATCACTTTGATATCTGCTAGTTAAACTAACAGCATGTGCTATATCCGGTCTAGTACATAGCATGGCATACATAATAGAGCCTACTCCCAAGGCATAGGGAATCTGATTCATCCTTTCTCTTTCTTCTGCCGTAGCCGGTCCTTGAGTCTTACTCAAGACTTTGCCTGGTAACATAGGTCAGAACCCTTTCTTACTTTCGTCCATTCTAAACTTCTTTAGAATCTTGTCCAGGTGGCCCTATTAGACGTCTTGATCTATATCTATAAATCTTGGTGCCTAATATATACGATGCTTCACCAAGGTCTTTCATTGAAAAACTATTATTCAAATAACCTTTTACACTGCTTAATAGTTCTATATCATTCCCAATCAATAATATGTCATCTACATATAATATCAGGAATGCTACAGAGCTCCCACTCACTTTCTTGTAAATACAGGCCTCTCCATGACACTGTATAAACCCGAAATCTTTGATCACTGACACGCGTACAGCACGCGACCGTTGGGAACCCCAAGTGGAAGGTGTGATGCGTACAGCAGTAAGTTTCCCTCAGTAAGAAACCAAGGTTTATCGAACCAGTAGGAGCCAATAAGCACGTTGAAGGTTGATGGCGGCGGAGTGTAGTGCGGCGCAACACCAGGGATTCCGGCGCCAACGTGGAACCTGCACAACACAACAAAATTACTTTGCCCCAACGTGATAGTGAGGTTGTCAATCTCACCGGCTTGCTGTAACAATGGATTAGATGTATAGTGTGGATGATGATGTTTACAGAGAACAGTAGAGCTAGTATTGCAGTAGATTGTATTCGATGTAAAGAATGGACCGGGGTCCACAGTTCACTAGTGGTGTCTCTCCCATAAGATAAATAGTGTCGTTGCCTAATCGACGGTACCCCGGAGGAGGGATCCTCACGAGGGGGAGAAGAAGTAGGGGCCATAGGGCGGAGTGCACACGGGACGGTGGTACGCGAGTTACCCAGCTTCGGAACACCTGCACGATGACAGGGCCTACTGCTGCTTGTCTGGAATTATCTGGGCGCTTTCGCGTTGTTACAATGAGTTGTCGTTCTGCCTCTAGGGCTCCCGGGATCCGGCTTATAAAGGCGCACGGATCTAGGGTTTATATGGAGAGTCCTAGCCGGATTACAGATAGCCTAGCTACGGTACAATATCTTGCCGTGCACGTCACGGATCCGCCTCCCATACACGTCGTACTGGATCCGGGTTCCTCGTGGGCCTCCATGGATCCGGGTTACTCCTATGTCGGTACGGATCCGGCTTGCTGATCCTGGGCTGGACTTCTTCCTTCATGATCAACAGCAACTGGGCCGCCCGATGGGCCACATGCCTCATCACCGTCTGCGGGCCACCCGGGCTTGCCGGATCTAGGCACTGTCGATGGTACACCCATGAAGTATACCCACAACAGTAGCCCCCAGAGTTCTCCGAGTTTCGCCTGCAGTTTCCGCCATGCTTGTTCCTTAGGTTTCCGGCATCGTCGGCAACGCGGAGAAACTTGAAGAGCTCCAACTTTGCATTTTCTTCTTTTTCCAACTTACAGCCGGAAAATGCTCTCATCCTACGGGACTTCATCCATCGACGTTCCAAAGAACATTTCCGGGTTACTCCCTGCTCGCGAACGAGAGCCAACTTATCTTCACGCAATTACCCGGAATCTTAAAAGACTCAAACGGTTCCGCCAATTCTGGCGCCATTTTTGCGCGATTCGCGCGGTAACTTATCTCTAGCCATTTTTACCGCTAGGGTTTGGGACACGTGTCACGCATCCAACGGCGCGACGCTTGCGTTCCGACCACAAGATGCGGAACACGAATCTTATCCCCTCAGCCTATAAATATCAGCCGTCGACCCCTTTACCCCATTCACCCCCCTATTCATCCCTCTGCCGAGCGCCGCCCGTGAGCCCTTCCTCCGCCGCGCCGGAACCAGCCGGAAAGTCGCCGGAGCATCGCCGGAACGAGCCCTCCGCCGCAGTGTTCTTCGTGTTCTTAACTCCGGCGAGCCACCGCACGGAAAACTCGTCGCCGATCAGCTCCGTCCACCGCACGCACCATTACGGTAACCTTCGAGCTCCACTTTCGCGCCGTAGTTGGTAGGGATGAACTTGGGGAAGACGATGTGGGATCCGACTAAGGAAAGTTTCCGCCAACCTTTTTCTTCAGATGTCTTCAACGACTCCGCCTCCGAGCTCGGAGCCAATCATGGCAACGCCAATCTCCTCCGCCCCTCCTCCCTTTGTCCCAATCAGGCTGGATCCTTCAAAGGATTCCGGCAAGGAGACTGAGGGGACCTCCGCTCACCCGGAGAAAACCTCCGGGGCGGGCCAGTCGGAGCAGCAAACATAAGAAGCTGCCAAGAAATCGAAAGCTCGGAAGCGCGACTCCGAAGCTAAGGGAAAGTGGTGGCCCTGCACCACCACCGAGATGGAATTGAAAAATCTCGAGTCGGAGGGCTTCCTGCAACCCGGAAGCTGGAGGTCAGTTCCAAATGAACCAGCTCCGGCTCCAAGGGACGACGAGATGGTGCTGACGAAAGCACTGGTGGAGCGCGGATTTTCATTTCCGCCTTCGGATTTCTTCCGGGAGATTCTGAAGACGTATGGACTCCAACCCCACAACATATCTCCGAACAGCGTGCTCGCCATCAGCAACCACGTCGCTCTCTGCGAAGGCCACCTCCGGGTAACTCGCAGCTTTCCCTCTTCCAATACTATTTCTCTGTCAAGAAGGAGAAGATCCGCCAAACTTCCGAGTTGGCGACTTGCGGATCTGTCACCTTCATCATCCGCCCGGGCCGCGTCTACCCCCCCACCGACCGCCATGAATCCGCGAGATACTGGTCTGGGGGTTTCTTCTATCTGAAGGACGTCTCCGACCCCGCGAGCGACAAGAAGCTACCACCTTTCAAGAACTGCCCCGCCACCGAGCTTCCGTCATGGACGCACTGTCCCCACTTCTCCGACTCGCCTCAGCTGACCCGCGTTGTCAGGCGGATCTGCAAGCTCACGGAGGAGGGGCTGACGGGGAAAGACCTAACCCTCTCCTGGTTCACGAAGCGGATCCAGCCGCTGCAACATAGAGACCGCCTGATGTTTGAATACACAGGGCGCGACGATCCGATGCGCGCCACCAAGGATAATCTCTCCGCCGACGCCATCGACAAGAGGATCCGGGTCCTCATCAAAATCCCACGTGAACTCCACGTTCACGTATGCAACAAAGACATCCACACGGAGGGATCCGGAACTGCGGTACGTCGTCTTGACTTTGGTTTATCGTTTTTCTTCAAACTTTTGGCTAAGTGTAACTTTGAACTAGCTCGAGGCGCTTGAGGAAAATGAGCTCGGAACTCTCCTCCGAGTCCCATCCACCGGCCACGCGGATCCGGAAGCCACGTCAGAGGCGGAAGCTCCTGAAGCTCCACGTCCCGCGAAGAGGAAGAAGCCAGCCCCTTCCAGCCCTTACGCGAAACGCCCCCGCGAAACGCTCAGCATCGCGGCTACCCGGAAAGCTGAGGCGAAAAAGAAGCGCCTCGCGCTGATTAATACCAGCAACAAAGGGCAGCCTGCTATCCAGCACTTTTTCAAGCCTTCCGGGTAAGCGTTTTCTTCCGAGACCCAAGTTCTGGTTTAACACTTGCTCTTATATTTGTATGTTTTTCCTGAAGTTCCGGAAGCCAGCCTCCCAAGGCCCCAAGGGTCATTAAGAAGAAAGCCAAACCATCTCCGGCTTCTTTCCCTATCACTCCTGAGGTGGAAGTTCCGCCCAAGGCTTCATCTCGCCGAAGCCGGATCCGAAGGACGTCATTGATCTCGATGACCTTCCTGAAGACCCTGCCCACCATGGCGACTCCGCCCAGGGGACCTCCTCACCCATTCCTCCACCAGATCAACCAAGTTCCGCTTTCGCGGGGCCTACTGATGAAGAGCAAGAGCAAAAGGTCAAGCTCCTCCAAGTTACCAATGCGACCCGAGTCAGCCTCCAGCCAACTCCGTCCCTCCAAAAGCTTACCCTTGCAGAGCGTCACGCGGAAGTTTCCGCCATGCTGAACAAGGTATGGGGGAAGCCGGAGGAGGAGGTGGGTTATCTCGCCGAGCTGGAAGACAGCCTGAAGGAATTTTTCGCCAAGCACAAGGAAGTGCGGCAGGTAATGCTAGCCCCCAAGCATTGGGTGATATAGTTCCGTGTAACATGTATTAGCCGATGCTTTCTCAAAATGTATCGTTAGGCGGAAATTTGAAATTTTTATCCAAGTCTTTGAAATCTTCGCCAGCCCCCCAGATTTTAATATCCAACTAACTCTCTGCTGCTCAGTCCACGCGGAAACTGCACGAAGATTTGCGCATACACGTGCTGGAGCAAATCACGGAGATCGAGGGGCTGCGCCAACACGCAGAAAATAGCCGAAAGGCTATCCAGCTGCTTGAGACCCGACTTCAAGGTACGAGATCCGGATCTTTACTTTTTTGTGCTGACAGTTGTTCAGGGTGCATAATATGTTCAACTCTGCTTTCAGAAGAAACTGCCAAGCACTCCTCGCTTGATGAATTATCCGCCAAGGTCAAGGTGCTTGAGGCGGAGAACGAGTCCCTCAGAAACTTCATGAAAGAATCTTCAAGCAAAGAGACTGAGGCGAGGAAGGAGCTCTCCGAGAAGCATGCCCGTGAGCAGGTGGAGCTGATTGACAAGCTGGAGAAAAGCCAGGGCCGCGTGATCTCCACAATTGCCAAGAACAAAGCCCTAGAAGCGGAGGCGGAAGCCATTGACAAGCTTATCTTCCGTAAGCATTTTTCCGCGTCGTTGCTCCGACCACCTTGCATGTTTTCTCTGACGGAACTGAACCTCTTTCTTCCACAGCGAGCCTTGGCTTTGAGTGGACAAAAGATTCAAACCTGACGAGGACGGAGGCGTACGATGAAGCGCGGATGTCAATTGATGCGCTGTTTGAAGCCTGTCGCGGAATCGCCACGGCTCTGTCACTAAAGAAGGCCAAAACCACAGTCATCGATACGATGACCAAACTTATGCGACAGGTGCCGGAGTTCATCAAGGACTGGCAAAAGTCTTCAGCGCGCGGAGCCGCCTCCTTAGTCCTGGCCACCTGCAAGGCTTTCTTCCCCTCACTCAACCTGGCGCAAGTTGCACGCGGAGCCCCCGAGAGTTCCGACATGAGCGCCCTCCTCGCGGAAACTGAAGGCTATGAAGAGCTGTTTGTCAGGCGAGTGGATCACTCGTTCTGGTACAACAAGCACAATCTGCCCGAAGGTTTTTCCGATGCAGAGGAGGAAGCAGGCGAGCCAGAGTATTATGGGGAAGGATCCGGGTCCAGCAGCGAGCACTCCGGAGAAAACTCTGGAGACGACTCTGAAGCCGGATCTGGTGGCAGCGACGACGGCTCCAGCTACCAGCAAACTGAAGAGGAGGACTCCGAGTAGAGTTCCTGTCCTGCTATCCGTTAAATATTATGTGCATGTTTCGTTTTACGTCGGAATGCAAGTGCTGACTTCGTTATTTTCCGGCTTGCCCGCTTGACCTTCCACGAGCCGGAAAACCTTAGCCGGAAACGCTCGCCAGCGGCGACGAAGCCCAATGGCAGTCCGTCCATAACCGCGGAAACAAGCCCCCAGGCATAGGTGCCGGAAATCGCTACTAGGAATCCACGAGTTCGCAACAGACAACAACTTAATCAGAAAACTTAAGCGTACGTCCTAAAGGACGATTTTGAAAATCACAACTTTCATACACGCCTAGGCGGAAATATCCAGCTCTGCGGTTTTAGTCGGAAAAAACATACACGATCTAAAATGAACAAGTAAAGGAGGTAAAAGACTCAAAGAGTGAACCAGAAGCTTTATTTCATTGATCATGTATAACTATTACAGAGTTTAGAACTCGGAAAATATATGCTAAGTGTAGAAAGGACGTAGCTGTGCGATATTCCAGGGGCGATCTGTTTCATCGTAGATGTCATCCGGATCCTCAAGCTTGCGTTTCCGGTGCCGATTAGCGTGTCTATCCCTTAACTCATGGAAATCAACAAGGTAGTACGACCCGTTATGAAGCACTTTGCTAACGACGAAGGGTCCTTCCCATGGAGATTGCAGCTTATGGTCTTTCACCTGTCGAAGGCGGAGGACCAGGTCTCCTGCCATAAAGGAGCGTTTCCGAACTCGACGACTGTGATAACGTCGGAGCTTTTGCTGGTAGATGGCGGATCTCTGGTCTGCTAAGTTCCGAGCTTCCTCGATCAGGTCCACAGATAGCTATCTGGCCTCGTCAGCTGTTTCTTCATTGTAGGCGGAAACTCGCGGTGAATCGTGGATGATGTCGGAGGGAAGCACGGCTTCGGATCCGTATACCAGGAAAAAAGGGGTAAACCCTGTTGATCTGTTAGGGGTAGTTCGTAAACTCCACAGAACAGCTTCCAATTCATCAGCCCAAGCTCCAGCTGCTCGTCGCAGCGGTCCTTCAAGGCGTGGTTTAATTCCTGATAATATTAGGCCGTTAGCCCTTTCAACCTGACCATTGGACTGTGGATGAGCCACAGATGCGAGGTCCAGTCGTATCCCCATTGTTTCACAATAATCCCTCAATTCTCCTTGAGCGAAGTTCGTGCCATTATCTGTGATTATGCTGTGTGGGATGCCGAATCTCATCACGAGGCTGCAGACGAATTTTAGTGCCGTAGCACCATCGGCTTTTCTCACTGGCTTAGCCTCGATCCATTTGCTGAACTTGTCAACAGCGACCAGGAGGTACTCAAAACCGCAAGGAGATGATCTTTTTAACTTACCAACCATATCGAGCCCCCAGACCGCAAATGGCCAGGTGATAGGTATGGTCTTCAGCTCTTGGGCTGGAGCGTTTGGTTGAGTAGCGTAGTACTGACAACCTCGGCAGGTCTTGACTATTTTATCAGCATCTTCTTTAGTCAGAAGCCAATAGAAACCTAACCGAAAAGCTTTTGCAACGAGTGATCTGGGAGCGGCGTGATGCCCGCAGTCCCCTGCATGGATCTCTCTGAGGATTTCAATGCCATCTTGATTGGAGACGCATTTAAGAAATACCCCTGCTGCACTTCGTTTGTAGAGCTGTCCATCAACTATTGTGTAGGTTCTTGCTCGTCTGATGATCTGTCGTGCGAGGACCTCGTCCTCTGGCAACTTCTGATCGATGAGGTAGTCCAGGAAAGGCTGTGTCCAAGCCGGAGTGATAGCCATCACTTCCTTAGCCGGAGATACTGCCACCTCTGGGTTTTCCGGGTTAGCGCCCTTAATCGAGGGTATCCGGAGATGCTCCAGGAAAATGCCAGGGCGGAATTTGTTTCGCCGGATCCGAGCTTGGATAGCATATCTGCCGCTGTGTTATCGTCTCTCCTGACGTACTTGACTTCGTATCCGAGGAAGCACTTGGCGATCTCGTCAACTTCGTCTCTGTAGGCCGCCATGAAGGAATTTCTGGCGTTCCAGGTTCTGGCTACTTGTTGTGCCACCAGGTCGGAATCTCCGCAGCATATGATGTGCTTGATCCCAATTTCCTTAGCGATGCGCAGACCGTGTAGTAGAGCCTCATATTCCGCCATGTTATTAGTAGCTTCGAAGTGGATCTGCAGAACATACTGCAGTTCTTCTCCGGTAGGGGACTTCAGGGTGACTCCGGCTCCTGAGCCTTGATGCTGCTTGGATCCGTCGAAGTGCATGACCCATGTCTCTGGTTCCGGCTCCAGACTTGCATCCGGAGCTTCGTCCAATCTCGCAAAGAAATCTGCGAACCTGGGATTTTACCGCAGTCCTTGGCTTGTAAGCGATGTCGAAGGCGGATAATTCGATGCCCCATTTAGCCGTACGTCCTGTTGCGTCAGCGTTGTTGAGAATTGTTGCCGGCGGAGCCTTGCTCACGATCACATCGGATGCTCTTGGAAGTAGTGCCTCAGCTTCCGGCTGCCTAGGAACACTCCGTAGGCCAGCTTCTGAAAGTGAGGGTATCTTTGCTTTGACTCCGTCAGCACCTCGCTAATGTAGTAGACAGGTCTTTGGACGTCATATTCATGACCTTCTTCCTTTCGCTCCACCACGATGACGAGGCTGATGACTTTGTTGGTAGCTGCCAGGTAAAGGAGCATTGGCTCTGACTCTGCTGGAGCTGCCAAGATAGGAGGGGCGGTAAGTATTTCCTTCAACCCTCGAAGAGCTGCATCGGCTGCGTCATCCCAGACAAATTTGTCTGTTTTCTTCAGCAGCTTGTACAGAGGTAGTGCCTTCTCGCCAAGACGGCTAACAAACCTACTGATTGCTGCAACACAACCAGTTAGTCGTTGCACATCTTTGAGACAAGTTGGCCTTTTGATACACGTAATTGCCTTGATCTTTTCCGGGTTAACCTCAATGCCTGCGTGAGAGACTATGAAGCCAAGGAGTTTTCCTACTGGCACGCCAAAGACGCACTTCAGCGGGTTCAACATCATCTTGTACCTGCGGAGGTTGTCGAAGGTTTCCGTGAGATCGCCGATCAAGTCGGATCCTTTCCGGTCATGACCGCGATGTCGTCCGACGTAAGCGTGCACGTTCCGGCCAATTTGGTCCTTCGTGCACCGCCGCATCGTACGTTGGTAGGTAGCACCTGCATTTTTCAAACCAAAGGGCATAGTAACATAGCAGTAAGTACCGAACGGGGTAATGAATGAAGTCGCCTTTTGGTCGGATTCCTTCATCCGGATCTGATGATACCCGGAATACGCATCAAGAAAACACAGAAGTTCCGCCCCCGCCGTCGAATCAATGACTTGGTCAATGCGCGGCAAGGGGAACGGATCCTTCGGGCAATGTTTGTTCAAGCCAGAGAAATCGATGCACATTCTTAGTATTTCAGTGTTCTTTTTGGGTACAAGGACGGGATTCGCGACCCAATCGGTATGGATAACTTCTATTACAAAACCTGCTTCTAGTAACTTTGCTAGTTCCATTCCTATGGCGCGGCGCTTCTTATCTCCAAAGCGTCGCATAGCTTGCTTTACTGGCTTGGCCCCCGGATTTATGTTGAGGTAGTGCTCGGCGAGTTCCCTAGGTACTCCGGACATGTCAGAAGGTTGCCATGCGAAGATATCCATGTTAGCGCGGAGGAACTCGACGAGCGCTTTCCTATTTGGGGTCCATGTTGGCTCCGATCGAAACCTGCTTGGAAGAGTCACCTGGGATGAGGTCATGCTTCTTGGTTTCTATCGCGGGCTTGAAGGAGGTTTTCTGCTCGGAGATTTGCTTCTTGGTGGTCTGCATCTCGCCGGATCCACCGCGGCTCTGTAGCCTTCAGCTCTTCTCCGGATATCACGAGACTCTGCGAAGGCGGCTTCACCTAACTCGCACTCATGAGCCTTTTTGTAGTCTCCGGATACGGTAATCATACCTTTAGGACCCGGAATCTTGAGCTTGTTGTAGATGTAGCACGCTCTTGCGTGGAACTTGTGGTAGGTGGGCCTGCCGAAGATGACGTGGTAGGAGCTCTTGAAGGGCACAACTTCAAACGTGATCTTCTCTTCGCGGAAATTATGAACATCGCCAAAAGCCACGGGAAGTGTGATGCTGCCTAGGGAGTTCGCCTTCTTACCCGGAACCACGCCATGAAACTCAGTGTTGCTGTGTTTGAGCTGTTCCTTGGTGAGGTTCATCCGCTCTAGAGTCTCCAGGTACATGATGTTCAAGCTGGCTCCGCCATCCATGAGGCACTTGGAGAAGTCATACCCGTCTATGCGGGGACTTACAACCAAGGCATAGCATTCTTTTGGCACAATAGCGGGGTGATCCTTCCTGTCAAATGTGCACGGGATTTCCGACCACCTGACGTACTGCGGCACAGCCGGAACTATGGCGTTCAGGATCCGGGTAGCTGACTTGGAGGCGCGTACTGTCGGGGTTCCGAGGAAAGTGTGGTAAGCCCCCACGCTCTTTTTGTCGAATGGGTTGGATTTTCCTGCGGATCCTGCCTTGGGATCCGGCGAGTTATCATCCTCATCCATCGCCTCGGAACTATCGTCCTCTTTGTCCTTGTTCTTGCCCTTGCCACCTTTTCCGCGAGGGCGGTGCTTCCGGGCGCGCTTGTATCCGGCCTCCGGGTCGTTCTTTAGATCGTTGACCCACTTGCAGTTGCGGTTGGTATGAGTGGACTTCCCTGTAACCGGATCCAGATGGGCCAGGCAGGGCATGTCTCTGTACTCCTCATAGGTTTGCGGTGCGCGGGATCCGGCAGCAGTGACCTCGGAGGTATGCTGTTGACCCCTGCCGGCTCCGCCTCCGTGTCCGCGTCCTCTTCCGCCTCCTGGACCTCCGCGTTGAAACGCCATGGCGACCATCTCGGATCCGCCACTCTTCTGGTCATCAGGGTTCTTGCGCTTATGGCTGCTGCTGCCGTCGTTGTCACGGTTCTTCTTTTGTTGGTGCAGGGGGATTGCTGTAGCTGCGAGATCACCGCCTGCGTCGTCATCGGCGGCAGTGTGATCGCTGGCGATGGTGATCATGTCATCCAACATCAGTTTATTTGCATTGACCAAGCAAGTTAGCTTGTGTCGCAGCAATCCTCCTCGCTGCAAGCCCCCAATGAAGGCGTGCATTGCTGTGTGGTTGTCAACGTTCTCGCACTCGTTTCTGCATGCCAACCATCGGGTGAGGAAATTCCTCGATGTTTCGCCCTTCTTCTGGATGCAAGCCTGTAGGTCGCTTGTTGTGGCAGGTCTCTTGTAGGTGCCCCTGAAGTGTTTCTCGAAAGCGTTCTTCAGGTCGAACCAGCAAAAAATGGAGTTCTTCTCGAGGTCGCTGAGCCAGATCCGGGCTGGACCTACAAGGTACAACTGGAGCATGCGGCAGGCGATGTTAGGGGTTCCTCCGGCGAAGGTTACAGCATTGTAGTAATCCTCGATCCAGGTATCCGGCCTTTCGGTGCCATCATAATGCTTCAGATTTCCGGGCAGCTTGAGGTTCATCCTTGGCTTTGGTTCCTCTCGAATCATCCTGCCAAAGCACTTCGGGCCAATGTAGTCGGTTCTGTACTCGTTAAGGCGGTCCCGCGCGTCGCGCGAGCCGTGGCGAGGAGACTTTGAGCGAGAGCGAGATCTCCGGCCATTGCCTCCGCCTCCACCTCCGCCGCCACCGCTAGGTGGTGGTGAGGGAGACCTGCGAGGTGGGCGGTCTGACTTCTTGCTTCCGCCATCTGAATCTCCTCGGCCTTCCTGGTGCTGACTCCGGCTCCTGTGGCTGCCTTCGCCTTGGCGCTGGCTGCCCTGGTCGTTCCGGCGAGGCTCCGGGTCACGGCTCCGACGAGGCTCTGGGTCCCGGCTCCGGCGAGGTTCTGGGTCGCGGCTCCGACGAGGCTCTGGATCATGGTTCCGGCGAGGCTCTGGACCGCGGTCTACATTCCGACTCCTCCTGGGCTCGGGCTCATGAACATTGTTCTGATTCCGGCGAGGTTCCGGCGAGCGCTCCCTGTTTCTGTTTCTTGGCAGCACGTTGTCGCGGATAACAATCGCACCATGCCCTATGGGCCTGGTGTTTCCGGCTGGACTACGGCGGCGAGGGGGTCGCGGGTAACCGTTGGGCGGAGGAGAGGGGTTGCGGTATTTGTCTCTTCCAGAGTACATCACATCCTTTCCCTTTCTTGGATCCGACGGAGGCGTCTGTGATGGAACGGGGATCGGATTTGGGTGCTCCCTGGCCCTTCTTCTGCGCTCCGAGGATCCGGTGTGCGATTCATCGTCCTTCTGCGCGGTAGATACACAGTTATCCGGATTGGATTCCAACCTGCGCGAAGTATCTGCCTTGCTCTGCTGCTGCATTGCTGAAGCGACAAGTGTGCGGAGATAGTTGATGTCAACTTCTTCGTCCTTCTTCTTCAGCAATTCCGCTGCTTTCTGCATGTTGTCCTTTGGAGTTTCCAGCGGCTGGTGATCTGCGGGCGTATTGAAGGGTATCCTGCGAGGCGGAATTGCTTCTCTAACAATACGATCGGCCTCCGCCTGCGCATAGATCATCTTTACTTCCCACTCAGCCCTCATGTTCTTGACCTGCTCGAGTGTGGCAGTGATCTTGCGGTCCTGTCTGTCGAAGTTCTCCAGCCAGGCTGCATGATCTGCCCTTCCTACCTTTAACGCAGCTTCGGTATCGGCGAGCCTCTTGGCTGTAGCCAGCATTTCCTTTCTGGCGGTCTCTAGAGCCTCCAGATCTGCGGCGTCGCCCGGGGTTATAGGTGTGTTAAGAACTGCACGCGCGGCCACCTCCTCTGCTGACAGGATTTCCTCCGAGGAAGAATCCCTTTGGGGTCGCACCCGAGACATTGGTGATCCTTGTTGGGATGGTTGGGGGTCAGATTGGCTGACTTGGTCTCCAGATCCAGTTTGTCCCAGCGCTGCTACCGTTGCGAGAACCTGCTTAGGCTGGGCGGAGTCGACTTCAGGCTGATCGCCGAGACCGTACTCCTCTAGCTTGCGGACGAAGTCATCAGATTCCATGGACGGGGTGTCGCCGGAAATTGGGCTTAGATTGCCCAAAATCGACTCTTCAACCGGAGCTTCGCTTTCTCCGACAGGCTGAGCCTGATCCGGATCTGCGCTGTTTTCCGGTGCCTCTACCTGCTCAGGACCAGCTCCGTCTTCTTGAGGGGCGGTTCCGGCGGTATGAGCCAAGAAGTGTACGAAGTGGCACCTCTGCTTTTCTAACACCTGGGAGACCCAGGCGGATCTGCATTGGTCTTCCACCTTTGTTTCCTGCTCAGGGGCGGATTGGGTGGGCTTTGAAATTTCCAGATCCAAGGCGGAATCTTCCTTGGGAAGCTCCTGCATCTCAGATCGGACCTTCGCGACAGCGTCCAGCTCTGCGGCGGTCGCGTCTGCGTTACTTACCAGTGGGTTTCCGTCGGAATCGACGGTTTCCCCGATGAAGATGTGAATGCCGCCAATTGGGACGATGGAGAGCTTGACGGGGTTTGCCCTAGCCGGAATCCAGCACTCATCCGGAGGGACGATCGGCAGATTCCCGGCGTAAAGGACGCGCCCCACAGCGATGGTGTCGTCGTAGCTTCCCATGGCGGAACCCTCCCGGTTCCGGCCTCCAGACGCCACAGGCCCCACGGTGGGCGCCAACTGTCGTTGCCTAATCGACGGTACCACGGAGGAGGGATCCTCACGAGGGGGAGAAGAAGTAGGGGCCATAGGGCGGAGTGCACACGGGACGGTGGTACGCGAGTTACCCAGCTTCGGAACACCTGCACGATGACAGGGCCTACTGCTGCTTGTCTGGAATTATCTGGGCGCTTTCGCGTTGTTACAATGAGTTGTCGTTCTGCCTCTAGGGCTCCCGGGATCCGGCTTATAAAGGCGCACGGATCTAGGGTTTATATGGAGAGTCCTAGCCGGATTACAGATAGCCTAGCTACGGTACAATATCTTGCCGTGCACGTCACGGATCCGCCTCCCATACACGTCGCATCGATCCGGGTTCCTCGTGGGCCTCCATGGATCCGGGTTACTCCTATGTCGGTACGGATCCGGCTTGCTGATCCTGGGCTGGACTTCTTCCTTCATGATCAACAGCAACTGGGCCGCCCGATGGGCCACATGCCTCATCACCGTCTGCGGGCCACCCGGGCTTGCCGGATCTAGGCACTGTCGATGGTACACCCATGAAGTATACCCACAACAAATAGCATGTTGGGTGAATAAATTACAGTTGGGCAATTGACAAATAAAGAGGGCATGACCATGCACATACATGTTATGATGAGTATTGTGAGATTTAATTGGGCATAACGACAAAGTACATAGACCGCTATCCAGCATGCATCTATGCCTAAAAAGTCCACCTTCAGGTTATCATCCGAACCCCCTCCAGTATTAAGTTGCAAACAACAGACACTTGCATTAAGTATGGTGCGTAATGTAATCTACAAATACATCCTTAGACATAGCATTGATGTTTTATCCCTAGTAGCAACAGCACATCCACAACCTTAGAACTTTCTGTCACTGTCCCAGATTTAATGGAGGCATGAACCCACTATCGAGCATAAATACTCCCTCTTGGAGTTACAAGTAATGAATTGGCCAGAGCCTCTACTAATAACGGAGAGCATGCAAGATCATAAACAACACATAGATAATAGATTGATAATCAACATAGCATAGTATTCATTATTCATCGGATCCCAACAAACGCAACATGTAGCATTACAAATAGATGATCTTGATCATGTTAGGCAGCTCACAAGATCTAACAATGATAGCACAATTAGGAGAAGACGACCATCTAGCTACTGCTATGGACCCATAGTCCAGGGGTGAACTACTCACACATCACTTCGGAGGCGACCATGGCGGTGAAGAGTCCTCCGGGAGATGATTCCCCTCTCCGGCAGGGTGCCGGAGAGGGGGAAGGGTAGGTCAGGGGGCGCCACGAGGGCCCCACACGCCAGGGCCGCGCGGCCCAAGCCTTGGCCGTGCTGCCTATTGTGTGGGCGCCTCGTCGCCCCACTTCGTTTCCCTTTCGGACTTCTGGAAGCTTCGTGGAAAAATAAGATCCTGGGCGTTGATTTCGTCCAATTCCGAGAATATTTCCTTACTAGGATTTCTGAAACCAAAAACAGCAGAAAACAGCAACTGGCTCTTCGGTATCTTGTTAATAGGTTAGTGCCGGAAAATGCATAAATATGACATAAAGTATGTATAAAACATGTGTGTATCATCATAAAAGTAGCATGAAACATAAGAAATTATCGATACGTTGGAGACGTATCAGCATCCCCAAGCTTAGTTCCTACTCGTCCCGAGTAGGTAAACGATAACAAAGATAATTTCTGAAGTGACATGCCATCATAATCTTGATCAATACTATGTAAGCACATGTAATGAATACAGCGATTCGAAGCAATGGTAAATACAATGAGTAAACAATTGAATCATATAGCAAAGACTTTTCATGAATAGTACTTTCAAGACAAGCATCAATAAGTCTTGCATAAGTGTTAACTCATAAAGCAATAAATTCAAAGTAAAGGCATTGAAGCAACACAAAGGAAGATTAAGTTTCAGCGGTTGCTTTCAACTTGTAACATGTATATCTCATGGATAGTGTCAACATAAAGTAATATAATAAGTGCAATATGCAAATATGTAGGAATCAATGCACAGTTAACACAAGTGTTTGCTTCTAAGACAGAAGGAAATAGGTAGACTGACTCAACATAAAAAGTAGAAGAAAGGCCCTTCACAGAGGGAAGCATTGATTGCTATATTTGTGCTAGAGCTTTTATTTTGAAAACAAGGAACAATTTTGTCAACGGTAGTAATAAAGCATATGTATTATGTAAATTATATCCTACAAGTTGCAAGCCTCATGCATAGTATACCAATAGTGCTCGCACCTTGTCCTAATTAGCTCGGATTACCTGGATTATCATCACAATACATATGTTTTAACCAAGTATCACAAAGGGGTACCTCTATGCCGCCTGTACAAAGGTCTAAGGAGAAAGCTCGCATTGGATTTCTCGCTTTTGATTATTCTCAACTTTTGTCAACGGTAGTAATAAAGCATATGTATTATGTAAATTATATCCTACAAGTTGCAAGCCTCATGCATAGTATACCAATAGTGCTCGCACCTTGTCCTAATTAGCTCGGATTACCTGGATTATCATCACAATACATATGTTTTAACCAAGTATCACAAAGGGGTACCTCTATGCCGCCTGTACAAAGGTCTAAGGAGAAAGCTCGCATTGGATTTCTCGCTTTTGATTATTCTCAACTTAGACATCCATACCGGGACAACATAGACAACATATAATGGACTCCTCTTTAATGCATAAGCATTTAGCAACAAATAATATTCTCATATGAGATTGAGGATAGTTGTCCAAAACTGAAACTTCCACCATGGATCATGGCTTTAGTTAGCGGCCCAATGTTCTTCTCTAACAATATGAATACTCAAACCATTCAACTCATGGTAAATCGCCCTTACTTCAGACAAGACGAACATGCATAGCAACTCACATGATATTCAACAAGGTGTTGATGGCGTCCCCAGGAACATGGTTATCGCTCAACAAGCAACTTATAAGAGATAAGATGCATAAGTACATATTCAATACCACAATAGTTTTTAGGCTATTTGTCCCATGAGCTATATATTGCAAAGGCGAAGAATGGAAATTTAAAGGTAGCACTCAAGCAATTTACTTTGGAATGGCGGAGAAATACCATGTAGTAGGTAGGTATGGTGGACACAAGTGGCATAGTGTTTGGCTCAAGGATTTTGGATGCATGAGAAGTAATCCCTCTCAATACAAGGTTTAGGCTAGCAAGGCTATTTGAAACAAACACAAGTATGAACCGGTACAGCAAAACTCACATAAAAAACATATTGTAAGCATTATAAGACTCTACACCGTCTTCCTTGTTGTTCGACCCTTACTAGAAAATATCTAGACCTTAGAGAGACAAATCATGCAAACCAAATTTTAGCAAGCTCTATGTATTTCTTCACTAATAAGTGCAAAGTATATGATGCAAGAGCTTAAACATGAGCATAACAATTGCCAAGTATCACATTATCCAAGACATTATACCAATTACCACATGTAGCATTTCCCGTTTCCAACCATATAACAATTTAACGAAGCAGTTCAACCTTCGCCATGAACATTATGAGTAAAGCCTATGGACATATTTGTCCATATGCAACAGCGGAGCGTGTCTCTCTCCCACACAATGAATGCTAGGATCCAACTTTATTCAAACAAAACAAAAATAAAAACATACAGACGCTCCAAGTAAAGCACATAAGATGTGATGGAATAAAAATATAGTTTCATTAGAGGAACCTGATAATGTTGTTGATGAAGAAGGGGATGCCTTGGGCATCCCCAAGCCTAGATGCTTGAGTCTTCTTGAAATATGCAGGGATGAACCACCGGGGCATCCCCAAGCTTAGAGCTTTCACTCTCCTTGATCATATTGTATCATCCTCCTCTCTTGATCCTTGAAAACTTCCTCCACACCAAACTCAAAACAACTCATTAGAGGGTTAGTGCATAATCAAAATTCAACATGTTCAGAGGTGACATAATCATTCTTAACACTTCTGGATATTGCACAAAGCTACTGAAAGTTAATGGAATAAAGAAATCCATCAAACATAGCAAAACAGGCAATGCGAAATAAAAGGCAGAATCTGTCAAAACAGAACAGTACGTAAAGATGAATTTTTAAGGTGCACCAGATTTGCTCAGATGAAAATGCACAAATTGAATGAAAGTTGCGTACATATCTGAGGATCACTCACGTAAATTGGCAGAATTTTCTGGGTTATCTACAGAGACTACTGCTCAAATTCGTGACAGCAAGAAATCTGTTTCTGTGCAGTAATCCAAATCTAGTATGAACCTTACTATCAAAGACTTTACTTGGCACAACAATGCAACAAAATTAAGATAAGGAGAGGTTGCTACAGTAGTAACAACTTCCAAGACTCAAATATAAAACAAAGTACTGTAGTAAAATCATGGGTTGTCTCCCATGAGCGCTTTTCTTTAACGTCTTTCAGCTAGGCGCAGAAAGTGTGTATCAAGTATTATCAAGAGATGAAGCATTGGCATTCTTACCAGAGGCGCTGCGCCTACCCTTATTACTCTTATTTTTACTCTTTGGTTTGGGGAATATATGATTGCATCCAGGTATGGAGGATTTTAGAGTCCCCTTTTCCACATCTATGGTTACTCCGAAGAGCTTCAGGGGATCTTCCAAGTGTGATTTGTCCTGTACCTACACATTCAATAACGAGATAATTAGTGGATACAGTTTTTCCAAGAAGGGTTGTGACTACTCCTTCAGCTATTCCCTTAGGAATTATAACAGTTATCAGTGAGAGTTATTCCTTCTCCTCCTTCAGTAAGTCCCCAGAGTGTCAAAGATTTGTAAACACTTTCAGGCATAAGGCAAAATTCAGTCATAATATCACAACGAGCATCAAAAATTTTACCATCAATATTAACTTTAATAGTGGGGTCCCACATTGATGGTTCAGAGTTTATTGGAACATAATCAAAATGCTCACGAATCCGACCATACCCTTCTTTCAAGCAAGACACATATGTCTCAAGAGTATTCAATCTATTGTAAGCACTAACAAGGGATGGATCATAATTATTAGTGGAGCTAGATGATGCAACCAATTTTTTTATGGCATTAAAAGCTTGATCCCCATCACAGTGAAGAAAATCTCCTCCCACTAAAGCATCTAAGGCATATCTATAGCGAAGAAGAAGCCCAAAATAAAAATTACTAAGAAGCAAACTTAGTGTCATTTTAGGTTCAGTTTTATTATAAGAATCAAAAATTCTAGCCCAAGCTTCTTTAAAGCCCTCTTCACCACCTTGTTTAAAAGTGAAGATCGATTCCTCGAGTGATAGAGTAACAACTATAGGACTAGTCATGGTAACAAGAATAAGGTAAATGCTAATAACTAATTTTTTTGTGTTTTTAATATGGCAACAAGATAGTAAATAAAGTAAAACTAGCAACTAATTTTTGTGTGTTTTTTTAGTGCAGCAAACAAAGTAGTAAATAAAGTAAAGCAAGACAAAAAAACAAAGTAAAGAGATTGGAAGTGGAGACTCCCCTTGCAGCGTGTCTTGATCTCCCCGGCAACGGCGCCAGAAATTTAGCTTGACACGCGTACAGCACGCGACCGTTGGGAACCCCAAGTGGAAGGTGTGATGCGTACAGCAGTAAGTTTCCCTCAGTAAGAAACCAAGGTTTATCGAACCAGTAGGAGCCAAGAAGCACGTTGAAGGTTGATGGCGGCGGAGTGTAGTGCGGCGCAACACCAGGGATTCCGGCGCCAACGTGGAACCTGCACAACACAAACAAATTACTTTGCCCCAACGTGACAGTGAGGTTGTCAATCTCACCGGCTTGCTGTAACAAAGGATTAGATGTATAGTGTGGATGATGATGTTTACAGAGAACAGTAGAGCTAGTATTGCAGTAGATTGTATTCGATGTAAAGAATGGACCGGGGTCCACAGTTCACTAGTGGTGTCTCTCCCATAAGATAAATAGCATGTTGGGTGAACAAATTACAGTTGGGCAATTGACAAATAAAGAGGGCATGACCATGCACATACATGTTATGATGAGTATTGTGAGATTTAATTGGACATTAAGACAAAGTACATAGACCGCTATCCAGCATGCATCTATGCCTAAAAATTCCACCTTCTGGTTATCATCCGAACCCCCTCCAGTATTAAGTTGCAAACAACAGACACTTGCATTAAGTATGGTGCGTAATGTAATCAACAAATACATCCTTAGACATAGCATTGATGTTTTATCCCTAGTAGCAACAGCACATCCACAACCTTAGAACTTTCTGTCACTGTCCCAGATTTAATGGAGGCATGACCCACTATCGAGCATAAATACTCCCTCTTGGAGTTACTAGTAATGACTTGGCCAGAGCCTCTACTAATAACGGAGAGCATGCAAGATCAGAAACAACACATAGATAATAGATTGATAATCAACATAGCATAGTATTCATTATTCATCAGATCCCAACAAACGCAACATGTAGCATTACAAATAGATGATCTTGATCATGTTAGGCAGCTCACAAGATCTAACAATGATAGCACAATTAGGAGAAGACGACCATCTAGCTACTGCTATGGACCAATAGTCCAGGGGTGAACTACTCACACATCACTCCAGAGGCGACCATGGCGGTGAAGAGTCCTCCGGGAGATGATTCCCCTCTCCGGCAGGGTGCCGGAGGTGATCTCCTGAATCCCCCGAGATGGGATTGGCGGCGGTGGCGTCTCTGGAAGGTTTTCCGTATCGTGGCTCTCGGTACTGGAACTATTATCGACGAAGGCTTATGTAGGCGGAAGGGTAGGTCAGGGGGCGCCACGAGGGCCCCACACGCCAGGGCCGCGCGGCCCAAGCCTTGGCCGCGCCGCCCTGTTGTGTGGGCGCCTCGTCGCCCCACTTCGTTTCCCTTTCGGACTTCTGGAAGCTTCGTGGAAAAATAAGATCCTGGGCGTTGATTTCGTCCAATTCCGAGAATATTTCTTTACTAGGATTTCTGAAACCAAAAACAGCAGAAAACAGCAACTGGCTCTTCGGCATCTTGTTAATAGGTTAGTGCCGGAAAATGCATAAATATGACATAAAGTATGTATAAAACATGTGTGTATCATAATAAAAGTAGCATGGAACATAAGAAATTATCGATACATTGGAGACGTATCAATCACCTTATCAAAGCGTCGGTTCCAACTTCTTGATGCTTGCTTCAGTCCATAAATTGAACGCTGAAGTTTGCACACCTTGTCAGCATTTTTAGGATCGACAAAACCTTTGGGTTGTACCATATACAACTCTTCCTCAATGTCTCCATTAAGGAACGCCGTTTTGACATCCATCTGCCAAATCTCATAATCGAAAAATGCAGCTATTGCTAACAAAATCCTCACAGATTTTAGCTTCGCTACAGGTGAGAAAGTCTCATCGTAGTCAACACCTTGAATTTGTCGGAAACCCTTTGCGACAAGTCGAGCTTTAAAGACAGTAATATTACCATCAGCATCTGTTTTTCTTTTGAAGATCCATTTATTCTCGATAGCCTTGCGGCTATCAGGTAAGTCTACCAAAGTCCACACTTTGTTATCATACATGGATCCCATTTCGGATTTCATGGCTTCTTGCCATTTGTTGGAATCTAGGCTCATCGTCACTTCTTCATACGTCGCAGGATCATACCAATCAGGAGTGGCACGTTCCCTTGTCGATCTGCGAGGTTCAGTAGCTATCTCATTTGAAGTTTCATGATCATTATCATTAGCTTCCTCTGTTGCCGGCGCAGGCAGCACAGGAACAACTTCCGGTACTGCGCTACTCTGATCAACGAGTGAAGATTCAGTAATCTCGTCGAGTTCTACTTTTCTTCCAGTCATTTCTTTAGTGAGAAATTCTTTCTCAAGAAAGGTTCCGTTCTTAGCAACAAAGATTTTTTCCTTCGGATCTGTGATAGAAAGTGTACCCTATAGTTTCCTTAGGGTATCCTATGAAGACGCATTTCTCCGCTTTGGGTTCTAGCTTGTCCGGTTGTAACTTTTTTACATAGGCTTCACAACCCCAAACTTTAAGGAACGACAGCTTAGGTTTCTTATTAAACCATAATTCATACGGTGTCGTTTCAACGGATTTAGATGGTGTCCTATTTAAAGTGAATGCAGCAGTCTCTAATGCATAACTCCAAAATGATAACGGCAAATCAGTAAGAGACATCATAGAACGAACCATATCTAAGAGAGTTCGATTACGACGTTCGGACACACCGTTTCGTTGTGGTGTTCCCGGCGGTGTCAACTGTGAAAGTATTCCGCATTTCTTTAAATGTATGCCAAACTCATAACTCAGATATTCACCTCCGCGATCAAATCGTAGAAATTTAATCTTCTTGTTACGTTGATTTTCTACTTCACTTTGGAATTTCTTAAACTTCTCGAAAGTTTCGGATTTATGTTTCATGAAATAGATATACCCATATCTACTCAGATCATCTGTGAAGGTTAGAACATAACGATAACCACCGCGCGAAGCTACACTCATTGGTCCGCACACATCGGTATGTATGATTTCCAAAAAGTCTGTAGCTCGCTCCATAATACCAGAGAATGGAGTCTTAGTCATTTTTCCCATTAGACATGCTTCGCATCTATCAAGTGACTCAAAGTAAAGTGATTCAAGTAATCCATCGGTATGGAGTTTCTTCATGCGTTTCACTCCAATATGACCAAGACGACAGTGCCACATATAAGTAGAATTATCATTCAATTTAATTCGTTTAGCATCAATGTTATGAACATGTGTATCACTACTATCGAGATCTAATAGAAATAAACCATTCTTCTCAGGTGCTCGACCATAAAAGATATTATTCATAAAAATAGAACAACCATTATTCCCAGACTTGAATGAATAACCGTCTTGCATTAAACAAGATCCAGATATAATGTTCATGCTCAACGCGGGTACAAAATAACAATTATTGAGGTTTAAAACTAATCCCGAAGGTAGATGTAAAGGGAGTGTGCCGACTGCGATCACATTGACCTTGGATCCATTTCCAACGCGTATCGTCACTTCATCCTTCAATAGTCTTCGTTTATTCTTTAGTTCCTGTTTCGAGTTACAAATATGAGCAACCGAACCAGTATCAAATACCCAGGTACTAGTACGAGAACCAGTAAGATAAACATATATAACATGTATATCAGATATACCTTCTTTCTTCTTCTTGACAAGGTCGCTCTTCAGATCAGCCAAATACTTGGAGCAATTATGCTTCCAGTGTCCCTTCTCCTTGCAGTAATAGCACTCAGCATCAGGCTTAGGGCCATTCTTAGGTTTCACAGGAGGCGTGGCAGCTTTCTTGCCACCCTTCTTGAATTTTCCCTTAGACTTGCCCTGTTTCTTGAAACTGGTGGTCTTGTTGACCATCAATACTTGGTGCTCTTTCTTGATCTCAATCTGAGCAGATTTCAGCATGGCGAAGAGTTCAGGTAACTCTTTGTTCATGTTCTGCATATTGTAGTTCATCACAAAGTTCTTGTAACTAGGTGGTAGTGATTGAAAGATACGATTAATCCCCAGTCTGTTAGGAATCACTATTCCCAAGTCACTGAGTTTCTTCGCATGCCCGGTCATGGCGAGCATGTGCTCACTAACGGAGCTGCCTTCTTCCATCATGCAGCTGAAGAAGTGTTTCGATGCTTCATAGCATTCCACATCCGCATGAGTTTCAAAGATAGCTTTCAGCTCATTGACCAACTCATGAGGATCGTGGTGCTCAAAACGTTTTTGAAGATCGGCTTCCAGACTGCATAGGATGGCACACTGAACTTGAGAGTACTGAGTTTTCCGAGTCGCGTAAACATTCTTTACTTCATCGGTTTCAGTTTCTGCAGGAGGGTCACCTAGCGGTGCATCAAGCACATATTGCAGGTTTCCACCAGCGAGGAAAATCCTCATATGACGGAACCAGTCGGTGAAGTTGCTACCATTGCTCTTAAGCTTTTCTTTCTCTAGGAACTGGTTAAAATTGATTGGGGACGCCATATCTACAACATATATTTGCAATAGTTTAGACTAAGTTTATGACAAATTGAGTTCAAATTTTAATTCAACAAAATTAAAAATCTAGGGGAACTCCCACTCAAAACAATATCCCTCGAATTATCTTAGTGATCACACGAACCAAATCCACCACACCAAGTCCGATCATCACGAGACAAGATGTAACTTCAATGGCGAACACTCAAAGTGTTCATCATATCAATCATATGATTCATGCTCTACCTTTCGGTATCACGTGTTCCGAGACCATGTTTGTACATGCTAGGCTCGTCAAGGCAACCTTAGTATCCGCGTGTGCAAAACTGTCTTGCACCCGTTGTATGCACTTGTTGAATCTATCATACCCGATCATCACGAGATGTTTCGAAACGACAAGTGTTAGTAACGGTGCTACTAAGGATGAACACTTTATTATCTTGATATTTTAGTGAGAGGGATCATTTATAATGCTACCGTCGCGATCTAAGCAAAATAAGATGCATAAAAGGATTAACATCACATGCAGTTCATATGTGATATGATATGGCCCTTTTGTCTTTAAGCCTTTGATCTTCATCTCCAAAGCACGGACATGATCTCCATCATCAACGGGCATGATCTCCATCATCGTCGGCGTAGCGTCAAGGTCAATGGCGCCGTCTTCATGATTGTACTCCCATGTAGCAACTATTACAACTACTTTGAAATACTACTCAACATGAAATATAAAGACAACCATAAGGCTCCTGCCGGTTGCCACAATACAATAATGATCATCTCATACATATTCATCATCACATTATGGCCATATCACATCACCAAACCCTGCAAAAACAAGTTAGACGTCTCTAGTTTGGTTTGCATATTTTACATGGTTTAGGGTTTTCGAGTGAGATCTAATCTACCTACGAACATGAACCACAACGGTGATACTAGTGTTGTCAATAGAAGAGTAAATTGAATCTTCACTATAGTAGGAGAGACAGACACCCGCAAAGCCACTTATCCAATACAAGTTGCATGTCGAGCGTGGAGCAAATCTCATGAACGCGGTCATGTAAAGTTAGCCCGAGCCGCTTCATCCCACTATTCCACAAAGATGCAAAGTACTCAAACTAAAGACAACATAAGCATCAACGCCCACAAAACCATTGTGTTCTACTCGTGCAACCATCTATGCATAGACACGGCTCTGATACCACTGTAGGGATTCGTTGCATAGAAAACAAAAAAAATTCCTACCGCGAGAACGCAATCCAAGCCAAGATGCAATCTAGAAGACGGGAGCAACGAGGGTATAAACGTGACTCACCCTTGAAGATTTCCAAAGCCTACAAGATGAGGCTCTTGTTGCTGCGGTAGACGATCACTTGTCGCTTTCAAAAGCGCGTAGAAGATCTTGATGGTGCCACAATCGGGCAGCACCTCCGTACTCAGTCACACGTTCGGTGTTGATGAAAACGACGTCCTTCTCCCCATTCCAGCGGGCAGCGGAAGTAGTAGCTCCTCCTTGAATCCGGCAGCACAACGGCGTGGTGGCGGTGGCGATGGAGATCTCCGGCGGAGCTCCGCTAAGGGTTGCAGGAGAGGTGGAGGAGAGGGGGGCGGCTAGGGTTTGGGGAGAGGGGGGTGGCCGGCCACTATGAGGGGTGCGGCCACAATGGCTTTGGTGTGGCCGGCCCCCTCCCCCTTGCCCCTCATTATATAGGTGGAACCCCCAAGTGTTGAACTACAAGTCTTCGAATAAGACCCCAACCCAAAACCTTCCATGTGTAGGGAAACCTAGCCAAGGTGGGATTCCCACCTCAAGTGGGACTCCCATCCTTCCATGAGGGGGGGTGGCTGGCCCCCTTGGTGGAGTCCACCTTGGACTCCCCCCTCTAGGGTTGGCCGGCCATGGGTGGTGGAGTCCCTTCGGGACTCCGCCTTCCAAAGTGATTTCTTCCGGACTTTCTAGAACCTTCTAGAACATTCCATAAATGCACCGGATCATTTTCAAACTTATAAAATGACTTCCTATATATGAATCTTATTCTCCGGACCATTCCGGAACTCCTCGTGATGTCCGGGATCCCATCCGAGACTTCGAACAATACTTCGAACTCCATTCCATATTCAAGTTCTACTAATACGACATCAAATCTTAAGTGTGTCACCCTACGGTTCGCGAACTATGTAGACATGGTTGAGAACTCTCTCCGACCAATAACCAATAGTGGGATTTGGAGATCCATAATGGCTCCCACATATTCAACGATGACTTAGTGATCGAATGAACCATTCACATACGATACCGATTCCCTTTGTCACGCGATATTTTACTTGTCCGAGGTTTGATCATCGGTATCTCTCTATACCTTGTTCAACCTCGCACTAGTAGGAAAAGCCTCATCAGTGGCACACCAAAAATGGATTCTATGGCGCATGGGAGGTGCGCCACAGAAACATCGCCACAAAAATAAGCTTTCTGTGGCGCACCAGCCCATGCGCCACAGAGTTAACGTATCTGTGGCGCACGTGATCTTAGGTGCGCCACAGAAAAGGGTGCGCCACAGAATTGGTTTGCAGTGCGCCACAGAATTTGCTTGTATTATACACGATTTTGTGCTGCCGCCTGTACACATGCAGTATATAGACAGCAATATACAGATATACAGGTTATATACAGCAACATTCAGATATAATATAAATATCATGTACATTGCACAGATATAACATAGACATCATCATCACATTACTTAGATCCCGATCGAGATACATATATAGTGGCAAGTGTCAAATGTTTTGCATACAACTCTTAATTCATACAAAATTCACAATTTCGAGATACAAAGTAGTCTTCATCCTACAAAGTAGTCTTCATCCGGTTCCTCCTTTGCTCCCTCATCTCTACCCACCAGGCTCGCTTGCATCGGGGTCCTTCATCCAGTTCCTACTATGATGAAAATGGAAGAAAGTGAGACCAACAAGTCCGATGCACAAGAGAAATGGAATAAATGCCTCATACATTGTTGGTCAACACAAATATTAACATTCAGGGACGGTGTAAGTGAGACCAGTCCGATGCACAAGAGATTGATATTTGTGCTATCTTACCAGGCTCACTTACGCCGCTCCCGAGTGTACGGTGACCAAACATTTTAATCATCGGCATTTTGAAAATCTCAAAGCAAATGGAATGACAAAATGGAATAAGTGCCTCATACATTGTTGGTCAACACAAATATTAACATTCAGGGATGGCGTAAGTGAGACCAAGTCCGATGCACAAGAGATTGATATTTGTGCTATCTTACCAGGCTCACTTACGCCACCCCCAAGTGTACGGTAACCAAACATTTTAATCATCGGCATTTTGAAAATCTCAAAGCAAATGGAATGACAAAATGGAATAAGTGCCTCATACATTGTTGGTCAACACAAATACTATGATCAGAAACCATAGTTGCAGTATACACCGCCGTATACTTTGCAGAAGGGCCCCCTTTCCCCGGTCGGCGTTCCGTCAACGGGTGCTTGACGACACAACAACGCCGATCTGCATCTCCGGCGCAGAACCACGGCAGTCCCTCGCTGTCCAGTGAACGAGTCCTTGACGCAAAGACCGTGCCGGCCTGCCCAGCATTATGCCGGGCCGTGTTGCCGCGCTTCAAGCCGTGTGTCCGCGCTCGCCTGCTGTTCGCCTTCTTGCCGGTGAACCAATAGGCTGATCGTTGGAATAAGGAAACCGATGACGGCCGGTCGCAAGATTAAATTGCGATCGGCCGTCATCGGCTTCCTTATTCCAACGATTAGTCTATTCGTTCACCGGGCAAAAAGGCGAAGAGTGCAGGGCGCGTGATCGACACGGCAAGGCGCGACAACAGGGTCGGCATGATGCTAGGGAGGCTGGCACCGTCTTGGCATGAAGGACTCGTTCACGCATCGGACGGCGAGAGAAGAAAAGTGGTGCTGCGCCGGAGAGGCATGTCGGCATTGTTGTCTCGTCAAGGACTCGTTCACGGAACGGCGGCCAGGAAAGGGGGCTCGTCTACAAAGTATATTGCGGCGTATAGGTGACCAAACATTCTAATCATCGGCACTAAAATGGAAGAAAGAGCCAAGTGGTATCTCAACTAGATATCATATGCCTCATACTTTGTTGGTCGAAACAAATATTAACATCCAGGGATGGAGTAAGTGAGGCCGTAGGATGCACAAGTTGATATTTGTGCCATCACACCAAGCCTCACTTGCTCCACCCCCGAGTGTACGAGTGATCGACCAACCATCTAATCATCGGCAAGTACAAAAACACCAACAAACCAGCAACCATGGTGACATAAGTCAAGATGCTCAAACACACATAGCATGCATGGAGCAGATGCTCCAAAGGGATTATTCATCACTTGGTATATAGACCAGGTGATCTGGCAAAAGAGAGGCCAATCAAGAACCAAGAATCCAGGTAAGTGATAGATATGCCTAAACAAGCAACAACACATAGCATATCCCAGCTAACCAGATGAGACAAGTCTTGGTAGCCAATCGAATCACCTAGCACCACCTAGCCTTTTAAAACCATCGAAAGCAGTCCTTTTTCTTCAAAGGATACCACGGTGGCATTCATTTACATGATCCCCGACTGTGGATATCTCTATTTTCATCAAAGCCAACAAGAAATAGAAATTTATCATTACTCAGTTGAGTTCAAAACAAAGCTGGGGTACCATAAGGGATTATTCATCACTTGGTAGTAACCAAGTGATGTCGGCAAGAGAGAGGCCAAGCCTGAGCTAGTCAATCCAGTAGAGATGGATATGCATAAGTAAGCAAGAACACATAGCCTATCCAAGTTAACCAGATAAAACCAACCTTGACAGCCAACTTAATAACCTAGCATCACCTAGTCTTTTAAACCATCAGAAACTTCCCATTTTCTTCAAAGGATACCACAGTGGCATTCATTTACATGATCCCCTACTGTGGATATCTCTATTTTAGTATACCATCATAAGCATTCCATTTAAATCACACATTTTAGTATCTGTTCTTATCCAAGTTTTTGCCTCAGCCTTTGCATCATTGGCTGAGCCAAGACATCAAGCATCTGGCCAGGGAGCATTCTTAGGCCAACCAAGAGCAACTACAAATATGTATGTATACAAGCCCACCAGTAGCATAGTAGCATACCATAAGCTCACAAGAATCCATCAAGTAAATATGTACAGAGACATAGCAACAGCCATGTCAAACACAAGCACATAGGGTGGAATAACAATGTTTGGTCATCATTTAATCATAGACCAAGTGAAGCCTGGTACAAATGGCAAGGACCAGGAATTTGACCAACTCAAGTCACCATGGTTATGCCAACCAATTGAATAGTAGCATCTTCCAAATAGAACTAGGAAGGAAACCATCCCAGATGATTTACCAAGCCAGCAGTTCATGACTGCAAAGGCCAATTCAACCACCAAACCATCCAAACCACCAAGCCTACACACTTATCATTACCCAACAGGATTCAAAATGAAGCTAGGGTCCCCAACAATAGTTGGCATCCATCTAGCTTAAGTAAATACGAGAATAGAATCATTACTGCAAAGTAGTTCATCTCAATTATCTACATTAACAAGATAAAGTTTCACAGATAAATGAATTAGTCAACTGCTAGGCAACAGGGATGCTTGGCAAGCATCATGCATCCATTCATATGCTTTTCAAAGCATAAGCAACCACCAGTACATGGTGAGAAGCTATACAAATCAAGCAACAACACAGTATATCAAGCAACATGCATAGATAGAGAAAGCAGTAAGTAATTATCAACCAACTGGTGATCAAATGATCACCAGAGCTTGCAAACACAAGCCATGGGGGCAGCGGAGGAGGAATTAAGAGGGAGAGGAGGGGAGGGGAGAGAGAGCATGATACGTCTCCGACGTATCGATAATTTCTTATGTTCCATGCCACATTATTGATGATATCTACATGTTTTATGCACACTTTATGTCATATTCGTGCATTTTCTGGAACTAACCTATTAACAAGATGCCGAAGTGTCGATTCTTTGTTTCTGCTGTTTTTGGTTTCAGAAATCCTAGTAAAGAAATATTCTCGGAATTGGACGAAATCAACGCCCAGGGTCCTATATTGCCACGAAGCTTCCAGAAGACCGAAGAGGAGACGAAGTGGGGCCACGAGGTGGCCACACCCTAGGGCGGCGCGGCCCAAGCCCTGGCCGCGCTGACCTGTATTGTGGGCCCCTCGTGTGGCCCCCTGACCTGCCCTTCCGCCTACAAATAGCCTTCATCGCGAAACCCCCAGTACCGAGAGCCACGATACGGAAAACCTTCCAGAGACGCCGCCGCCGCCAATCCCATCTCGGGGGATTCAGGAGATCGCCTCCAGCACCCTGCCGGAGAGGGGAATCATCTCCCGGAGGACTCTACGCCGCCATGGTCGCCTCCGGAGTGATGAGTGAGTAGTCTACCCCTGGACTATGGGTCCATAGCAGTAGCTAGATGGTTGTCTTCTCCCCATTGTGCTTAATTGTCGGGTCTTGTGAGCTGCCGAACATGATCAAGATCATCTATCTGTAATTCTATATGTTGCGTTTGTTAGGATCCGATGAATAGAGAATACTTGTTATGTTGATTATCAATTTATGTCTATGTGTTGTTTATGATCTTGCATGCTCTCCGTTACTAGTAGATGCTCTGGCCAAGTAGATGCTTGTAACTCCGAGAGGGAGTATTTATGCTTGATAGTGGGTTCATGTCTCCGTGAATCTGGGGAAGTGACAGAAATCTCTAAGATTATGGATGTGCTGTTGCCACTAGTGATAAAACATTGGTGCTATGTTCGAGGATGCAGTTACTGATTACATTACGCGCAATACTTAATGCAATTGTCTGTTGTTAGCAACTTAATACTGTAGGGGGTTCGGATGATAACCTGAAGGTGGACTTTTTAGGTATAGATGCATGCTGGATAGCGGTCTATGTACTTTATCGTAATGCCCAATTAAATCTCACTATACTCATCATAATATGTATGTGCATGGTCATGCCCTCTTTATTTGTCAATTGCCCAACTGTAATTTGTTCACCCAACATGTTGTTTATCTTATGGGAGAGACACCTCTAGTGAACTGTGGACCTCGGTCCAATTCTCTATACTGAAATACAATCTACTGCAATACTGTTCTACTGTTTTCTGCAAACAATCATCATCCACACTATACATCTAATCCTTTGTTACAGCAAGCCGGTGAGATTGACAACCTCGCTGTTTCGTTGGGGCAAAGTACTTGGTTTGTGTTGTGCAGGTTCCACGTTGTCGCCGGAATCCCTGGTGTTGCGCCGCACTACATCTCGCCGCCATCAACCTTCAACGTGCTTCTTGGCTCCTACTGGTTCGATAAACCTTAGTTTCATACTGAGGGAAAACTTGCCGCTGTACGCATCACACCTTCCTCTTGGGGTTCCCAACGGACGCGTGCTGTACGCGTATCAAGCACTTTTTCTGGCGCCGTTGCCGGGGAGATCAAGACACGCTGCAAGGGGAGTCTCCACATCCCAATCTCTTTACTTTGTTTTTGTCTTGCTTAGTTTTATTTACTACTTTGTTTGCTGCACTAAATCAAAATACAAAAAAATTAGTTGCTAGTTTTACTTTATTTGCTATCTTGGTTGCTATATCAAAAACACAAAAAAATTAGTTACTTGCAGTTGCTTTACTTATTTCATTATGTTTCCTTTTAATTTTACCGTAAAAAACATGCCGGTAGGGCGCGGGTCTATAATTGGGAGAAATAATATAGAAGAATTTTTCAACCATGTTAGTACCGTTGATGATTTTGAAGATAGACACTTGGTAGACCTTGCTCCTACTTATGAAATTGCCGCTGCTACTTTAGTTCGTATGATGGAAACTAAATTTGTTAATCTCAATCCTATAATCCAACACATGTTTCTTACACTCGGTGATATGGAAGAAGGGGAAAAGAAAGATTTTGTTTTAGAAACCCTTCTTAGAGAATTTGGTGGTATAGCAAGGGAGGCTAGAAAGGTCTTTGCTTTGGAGAGTGGATTTGGTGACCGCGTGTATACGTGAGCACGTATCTATTACCGTTGGATTCGCTTTAAGATTCTGGCCTCACAAACGGAGCCAAACGGCGTGTGAAACCTGCTGACCCAATGTTTCCCACCCTCCTGCTGTTTTCACGTGAGCCATCGAGATGATCAGCTATTTTATTGCTGCCGATTCCAGGTCTCGTTGCAACTTGTGAACTAGATTCGCAGAGGACAATGATTGGGGTTGAGCTGCTTTTCAAAGGTGGATGTGCTGTTCATCTTCTCCTACCTCATCTTCTCTTACCTCTGCTTTTAGTCTTTATCCTGGTATAATCGATGGAAACCAAATGCCCATTCCTGCAACCTAAGTGAAAGAAAAACAAGACTGATACGGTCCCAAATCCAGCTCTTTAGCTCTTTATGTCTACATACGGTCCAAATCTGAACTGACCATGTAGTACTATTTTGCTGTCGGGGCCAATACGCAGTCCGTCCAAGAACTAAAAGCCACATGTGGTCGGGAACCAGGGACGAGTGCGCCGACGTCCGAGCCGGCAAAATCAGAGGGCGAGGAGCCGCCGCGTAGTGCTGGGACGGCCACCCCGTGCTCGCGGCCCAGTATCTGGGGCTGCACTCCTCCCTGTGTGCCTGGCGTAGCCGATGCAGAGTGGCCGGCAGTGGGACGTTGAGCTCGCGTCAAGTATCTGGGGCTGCGATCCTAATTCGGCCGTGGGATTGGCCCTGGGATGAGCGCGGTGATGTCCGGCCCGACCACGTTGCCCGGGCAAGTGCTGAACTTGGGCGATGTCCCATTGCCTGACTGGTGGAAGGGCACGACACGAGCGCCCACTGGATCAACTCCGGGAACACTGCATGCTAAACACCAATTCGCTGTTGCAGGAAGAAGAATGCAGATGATTGAATTCTCGCTGCCAGAGGACGGAGTAAACGAAGATAGCAGCCTAGGTGTGTTTGTGAAATGCTTGCCGGAGCCTCATCCGATTTTGGGATGCTATGCAGTAATTCAGTTTTCTCTTCCTCTCTACCGCAACTAATTCAGAAGATACAACTCTCCAAAATAAAATCAGAAGATAAAGATCGAGGCTGGTTCCCCCCATGCGCGGACGGCTCGAACCCGAAGCCCAGATCGAGGCACGCAGCTCGTCGAGGTCGTCGTCGGTGACGCTCTGCGCGTGGCTGAGCGAGGACGACGAGGGCGCCCGGCGCATCAGGCCGCGGCGGCGCCGCTCCCAGGCCTCGTCCCGCTCGATGTCGGCCCCATGAGGAAACGAGCCATCAGCAGTCCATCAGCAGCTCCATCCAGACGCGCCGCCGGTCGTTCAAGAGGACGAGGGCACCTAAATCCAGTAAAGGGGGGACCTCGGGGTGGCCATGGCTGCCCAAATCGCACCTTCCTCTGCTCGGCCTCACCGCGGACCACCACGTCGTCCCTGACGCCGGCCTCCATGAATCTCGTCGATCCCCTCTTCCGCCGCCTTTATCTCCACCTCCCATCCGCGAGCTCCTCTGCTGAAGGTCGGGGCGGGGGAGCGGCTCATTCTCCTGGTCAATGTCTAGCTCGTGGCTCAGCTACGGCGGTTGGGCGAATGCGGTGAAGAAGAGATGTACCCTGCCTGAAAATGCAGTCTCAACGTGCCACGCCCATTGTTTTTTCTCTTCCATCTTTTGTCCCTATGCGCCATCAAAGGGCTGAGACCCATACCAAACGAAGGGGTTTCAATTAACGCCGTTAGACACGTGTCGCTATGCGGATGCGTGCTCACGTATACACCCGGTCACCAGGCTTCTTTTGCTTTGCTAAATATGATATGCTTGGTTCTTGCACCAATTTTGTTAGTCTCCTTGAAAAGATGGACATGGATAGAATAAAGTACACTAATAATATTAATGATGGTGGGGAGATCAAAGCACCAATACCATGTAAGCTCCTAGCGATGAATGATGCACTAGAAAATAACTATGCTTGGCTTGTTCCGGAAAATTTATTTGATGAAAGTAGCAAGCCTAAAACTAATGAAAAGGGAGACGCCAAAACTTATGTATCCAATATACTATGCTTGGCTGAGAAAACTCCACACCCCGCTGAAGATGCACCACCCTTTGATAATACTTGATACACACTTTCTGCGCCTAGCTGAAAGGCGTTAAAGAAAAGCGCTTATGGGAGACAACCCATATGTTTTTACTACAGTACTTTGTTTTTATTTTGTGTCTTGGAAGTTGTTTACTACTGTAGCAACCTCTTCTTATCTTAGTTTAGTGTTTTATTGTGCCAAGTAAAGTCGTTGATAGTAAAGTTCATACTAGATTTGGATTACTGCGCAGAAACAGATTTCTTTGCTGTCACGAATCTGGGCTGTTTTCTCTGTAGGTAACTCATAAAATTATGCCAATTTACGTGAGTGATCCTCAGATATGTACACAACTTTCATTCAATTTGAGCATTTTCATTTGAGCAAGTCTGGTGCCTCGATAAAATTCGTCAATACGAACTGTTCTGTTTTGACAGATTCTGCCTTTTATTTCACATTGCCAGTTTTGTTATGTTCGATGGATATTTCGATCCCATTGACTTTCAGTAGCTTTGTGCAATGTCCAGAAGTGTTAAGAATGATTATGTCACCTCTGAACATGTATATTTTGATTGTGCACTAACCCTCTAATGAGTTGTTCTAAGTTTGGTGTGGAGGAAGTTTTCAAGGATCAAGAGAGGGAGATGATACAACATGATTAAGTAGAGTGAAAGCTCTAAGCTTGGGGATGCCCCGGTGGTTCACCCCTGCATATATCAAGAAGACTCAAGCGTCTAAGCTTGGGGATGCCCAAGGCATCCCCTTCTTCATCGACAATATTATCAGGTTCCTCCCCTGAAACTATATTTTTATTCCATCACATCTTATGTGCTTTTCTTGGAGCGTCGGTTTGTTTTTGTTTTTGTTTTGTTTGAATAAAATGGATCCTAGCATTCACTTTGTGGGAGAGAGACACGCTCCGCTGTAGCATATGGACAAGTATGTCCTTAGGCTCTACACATAATATTCATGGCGAAGTTTCTTCTTCGTTAAATTGTTATATGGTTGGAATTGGAAAATGATACATGTAGTAATTTGCTATAATGTCTTGGATAATGTGATACTTGGCAATTGTTGTGCTCATGTTTAAGCTCTTGCATCATATGCTTTGCACCCATTAATGAAGAAATACATAGAGCATGCTAAAATTTGGTTTGCATATTTGGTCTCTCTAAGGTCTAGATAATTTCTAGTATTGAGTTTGAACAACAAGGAAGACGGTGTAGAGTCTTATAATGTTTTCAATGTGTCTTTTATGTGAGTCTTGCTGCACCGGTTCATCCTTGTGTTTGTTTCAAATAGCTTTGCTAGCCTAAGCCTTGTATCGAGAGGGAATACCTCTCATGCATCCAAAATACTTGAGCCAACCACTATGCCATTTGTGTCCACCATACCTACCTACTACATGGTATTTCTCCGCCATTCCAAAGTAAATTGCTTGAGTGCTACCTTTAAATTTCCATTCTTCACCTTTACAATATATAGCTCATGGGACAAATAGCTTAAAAACTATTGTGGTATTGAATATGTACTTATGCACTTTATCTCTTATTAAGTTGCTTGTTGTGCGATAACCATGTTCACTGGGGACGCCATCAACTACTCTTTGTTGAATTTCATGTGAGTTGCTATGCATGTTCGTCTTGTCTGAAGTAAGAGCGATCTACCACCTTATGGTTAGAGCATGCATATTGTTAGAGAAGAACATTGGGCCGCTAACTAAAGCCATGATCCATGGTGGAAGTTTCAGTTTTGGACAATATCCTCAATCTCATATGAGAAAATTAATTGTTGTTACATGCTTATGCATAAAAGAGGAGTCCATTATCTGTTGTCTATGTTGTCCCGGTATGGATGTCTAAGATGAGAATAATCAATAGCGAGAAATCCGATGCGAGCTTTCTCCTTAGACCTTTGTACAGGCGGCATAGAGGTACCCCTTTGTGACACTTGGTTAAAACATGTGCATTGCGATGATCCCGGTAGTCCAAGCTAATTAGGACAAGGTGCGGGCACTATTAGTATACTATGCATGAGGCTTGCAACTTATAAGATATAATTTACATGATACATATGCTTTATTACTACCGTTGACAAAATTGTTTCTTGTTTTCAAAATCAAAGCTCTAGCACAAATATAGCAATCGATGCTTTTCCTCTTTGAAGGAGCATTCTTTTACTTTTATTGTTGAGTCAGTTCACCTATTTCTCTCCACCTCAAGAAGCAAACACTTGTGTGAACTGTGCATTGATTCCTACATATTTGCATATTGCACTTGTTATATTACTCTATGTTGACAATATCCATGAGATATACATGTTACAAGTTGAAAGCAACCGCTGAAACTTAATCTTCCTTTGTGTTGCTTCAATGCTTTTACTATGAATTATTGCTTTATGAGTTAACTCTTATGCAAGACTTATTGATGCTTGTCTTGAAGTACTATTCATGAAAAGTCTTTGCTATATGATTCACTTGTTTACTCATGTCATATACATTGTTTTGATCGCTGCATTCACTACATATGCTTTACAAATAGTATGATCAAGGTTATGATGGCATGTCACTCTGAAATTATCTTTGTTTATCGTTTACCTGCTCGGGACGAGCAGGAACTAAGCTTGGGGATGCTGATACGTCTCCGACGTATCGATAATTTCTTATGTTCCATGCCACATTATTGATGATATCTACATGTTTTATGCACACTTTATGTCATATTCGTGCATTTTCTGGACCTAACCTATTAACAAGATGTCGAAGTGCCGATTCTTTGTTTTCTGCTGTTTTTGGTTTCAGAAATCCTAGTAAAGAAATATTCTCGGAATTGGACGAAATCAACGCCCAGGGTCCTATTTTGCCACGAAGCTTCCAGAAGACCGAAGAGGAGACGAAGTGGGGCCACGAGGTGGCAACACCCTAGGGCGGCGCGGCCCAAGCCCTGGCCGCGCCGACCTGTAGTGTGGGCCCCTCGTGTGGCCCCCTGACCTGCCCTTCCGCCTACAAATAGCCTTCGTCGCGAAACCCCCAGTACCGAGAGCCACGATACGGCAAACCTTCCGAGATGCCGCCGCCAATCCCATCTCGGGGGATTCAGGAGATCGCCTCCGGCACCCTGCCGGAGAGGAGAATCATCTCCCGGAGGACTCTACGCCGCCATGGTCGCCTCCGGAGTGATGAGTGAGTAGTCTACCCCTGGACTATGGGTCCATAGCAGTAGCTAGATGGTTGTCTTCTCCCCATTGTGCTTAATTATCGGGTCTTGTGAGCTGCCGAACATGATCAAGATCATCTATCTGTAATTCTATATGTTGCGTTTGTTGGGATCCGATGAATAGAGAATACTTGTTATGTTGATTATCAATTTATGTCTATGTGTTGTTTATGATCTTGCATGCTCTCCGTTACTAGTAGATGCTCTGGCCAAGTAGATGCTTGTAACTCCAAGAGGGAGTATTTATGCTCGATAGTGGGTTCATGTCTCCGTGAATCTGGGGAAGTGACAGAAATCTCTAAGATTATGGATGTGCTGTTGCCACTAGGGATAAAACATTGGTGCTATGTTCGAGGATGTAGTTACTGATTACATTACGCGCAATACTTAATGCAATTGTCTGTTGTTAGCAACTTAATCTTGGAGGGGTTCGGATGATAACTTTGAAGGTGGACTTTTTAGGCATAGATGCATGCTGGATAGCGGTCTATTTACTTTGTCGTAATGCCCAATTAAATCTCACTATACTCATCATAATATGTATGTGCATGGTCATGCCCTCTTTATTTGTCAATTGCCCAACTGTAATTTGTTCACCCAACATGCTGTTTATCTTATGGGAGAGACACCTGTAGTGAACTGTGGACCCCGGTCCAATTCTCTATACTGAAATACAATCTACTGCAATACTGTTCTACTGTTTTCTGCAAACAATCATCATCCACACTATACATCTAATCCTTTGTTACAGCAAGCCGGTGAGATTGACAACCTCGCTGTTTCGTTGGGGCAAAGTACTTGGTTTGTGTTGTGCAGGTTCCACGTTGGCGCCGGAATCCCTGGTGTTGCGCCGCACTACATCTCGCCGCCATCAACCTTCAACGTGCTTCTTGGCTCCTACTGGTTCGATAAACCTTGGTTTCATACTGAGGGAAAACTTGCCGCTGTACGCATAACACCTTCCTCTTGGGGTTCCCAACGGACGCGTGCTGTACGCGTATCAGAGCACCGATGACAGGGGTGGAGGACGAGGTTGAAGATGATGGCAGGGGTGGAGGAGGAGGAGGAGGCGGCGGCTCCTCCACCTTGCCGCGATGGCGGCCCCTCCTCGCGGCGGCCCCTCCTCGCCGTAGGGGCAGCTTGTGCTGCAGGTGGCGGGGATGGTAGGACCGCGGCGGCATGCGCCCCTCGCGGAGGAAGGCGGCGGCGACGACCATGGAGGATCCAGGCGACCACGGAGGAAGGCGGCGGCGGCGGATCCAGGCGACCACGGAGGAGAGGGGAGGGGCTCGGGAGAGGGGAGAGGTGAACAGGCGGGGGAGGGCACGGGCGAGATGATATAAGTCCCTTAATTCTGTGGCGCACCCGAGCAGGTGCGCCACAGAATCAACTACTTCTGTGGCGCACCGAAGCCCGTGCGCCACAGAAAGAGTTATTTCTGTGGCGCAGCACGACATGTGCGCCACATAAATACCTACAGTAATAATTGGTGATGGCAGGATGTGGGCCCCACATAGTTTCTATGGCGCACTACCGAAGCGTGCGCCACAAAATTAAGCTATTTCTGTGGCGCACCCAGAATGGTGCGCCACAAAATTAAATTCTGTGGCGCATTTTTAGTGGTGCGCCACAGAAATAAGCTCCGCCTATAAGGGTTTTCCTACTAGTGTCGTCTCCTGACAAGTACTCTTTACTCGTAACGTGGTATGTGGTCTCTTATGAACTATTCATATGCTTGCAAGCTATTTAGACGACATTCCACCGAGAGGGCCCAGAGTATATCTATCCGTCATCGGGATGGACAAATCCCACTGTTGATCCATATGCCTCAACTCATACTTTCCGGATACTTAATCCCACCTTTATAACCACCCATTTACGCAGTGGCGTTTGATGTAATCAAAGTACCTTTCCGGTATAAGTGATTTACATGATCTCATGGTCGAAAGGACTAGGTAACTATGTATCGAAAGCTTATAGCAAATAACTTAATGACGTGATCTTATGCTACACTTAATTGGGTGTGTCCATTACATCATTCATATAATGACATAACCTTGTTATTAATAACATCCAATGTTCATGATCATGAAACTATGATCATCTATTAATCAACAATCTAGTTAAGAGGCTTACTAGGGACTCATTGTTGTTTACATAACACACATGTATCAATGTTTCGGTTAATACAATTATAGCATGGTATATAAAAATTTATCATAAACACAAAGATATATAATAACTGCTTTTATTATTGCCTCTTGGGCATATCTCCAACAGGGGCGGGGCCATCGAACGCACCGCCGGGCGGTCAGTAGGCTAGGTTTAGATGAAAGCTAGCCGTTTTCATTCAAACTCTGTAATATATAATCAAAATTGAATGAAAACCTTTATTTTCGTGCACCAATATTCATTTGGGGGAGGCGTTTGGGGGACGCGGCTGGGGAGCGACGTCCCCCAAACGCGGCACGAACAAAACACGTCCCCCAAACGCTCGATCCGGCGCGGTTTGGGGGACGCTTTGGGGGACGCGGCTGGAGATGCTCTTAGCATTGCCCGTCAGAGGCGGTACTCCTCGTTCCGGGCTAACCGTGTTGCTTCGCGGGCGGTGACCTTGTCACCGGCTTAAGGCGACCTTGTCACCGGCTTAAGTGATGAGCTTGAAGATTATATGCCGCTCGGTCGCATTAAGGAGGCGACCATCCTCCTCCGTCGGTGCCCGCTCGCGAGAGATCACGGTGACGCACTCCAAGATGGCCGCGCATACCTCCTATCGGTTATGAGTGGCATCCCTTTTGCTGTTGCGCCGTGTGGGATGACACGAGGATAGTCGCCTTCTCCGGGTCTGGCTCGTCGCCCCACCGTGCCTCCTCCGTCTCCACCTCATGCTCCGCGTCCGTCATGAACGCCTCGTTGAACTTGGTGAACTCATTGGAGTCATCATCCGAAGGGAACGTCTCAGGCTGCGGCTCCACACGTTCGGCCAACGGCATGTGGTTGTCGCGGCGCAGCATCGAGTACGTTGTGATGAGGCGGTGCAACATTGTCCATAGGAGGGTGTAGATAGGAGTTGGAGGCGACTGTGATGATTCCTCACACGGTGGGTGAGCTTTTATAGCCAGAGAAGAGGCGGGAAACATAGCTGGGAAGATGAAGATAAGGGGTGAGAAAGAGTGGTGTGAATTAACATTGGCGTCTTGTGGAAAAGGAGCAGCACAGATGTGATGTCTCGCCTGCCTCCGCTTCAAAAACCGTCATTGCTATTATAAAAATTTGCACGCCTATGAAGACTCGCAAGGGGCGGTGATAGAGTGAAAGTTTCCAAATGCATCTTCAGGACATAGCATTAGCATTTTCAAGTTCATACCCTTGCGAAGTGTATTCGTAGCTTCCATGATCACCTTTGTCCCTTACCCTGTTGCATGGGCCTTGTTAAGTTTATAAGTATAGCTAATTTTTTTTCCATGATCTTTATAATCACCTTACATTGTAAATGTCTTTAGTATGCTCGCAGGATTGTGACCAACTATGGCCGGTGGTAAGGGTATCTCTACTGATCCGATGTAAACAAACATTTTATGTCTGTTTTGGTCTGCATGATTAAAATAAAGGTCTGCCTCTAGGACAATGGCTCGACGCAAAGTGATTGACCTCTCTTCTCGACCAAATTAGGAGCAGGTTTGCATCTAAGAGAACATTGTTCGTGTGCTGCCGTGTCCATTACATACCCTGTCTAGCCATGCGCTAGCTACACAAAAGGTATCTTCCTCATCTCTTCTCGCTAATTATTGCATGACTCATATGGGCATGTTCTTTGCGGTAAAAAATGGACAATACCGCTGGAACGGGGGGTGAACGCAATCAAATTAAGAAAAAAACTAATTGTATATATACAGCCTTACACAAATAAACTAAAACGGATATAAATTATGTCCAAGGTGCCCTAACCCAAGATCGATGTGGACCTTGCAACCAGCATGCATGCCGAAGACCAAGTTGAATCCATACGACCTTGCTGGTTTTTACAGAGAACGGATGAAGGACTGCATTACCAAGCCAACAACCTCGAAGGACAGATGCATGCACCGGCAGCGGCAGGCGGCATTACAATCTGGCTACTGGCGCTCGCTCCAGAAACGTCCTCGCAAGTGGCCATCGTACACATACTCTACGTAGGTGCTGGGCCGGGTTTAATTCCGGCGGCGGATACACGCAAAAGCAGGAGCAGCCGACCAGGAAACCGGTGCCCATACACACGTAAGTAGTGTAGCAGGCAGCGAACGTGCCACAAGGCTCTACGCTGCGACATGCATGATGCACGGATCGGGGTGAACACGCACCTAGCACTCCATCTAGCTTTAGCAGCCCTAGCAACCACCAAACCGGCCAAGTTAACCAACACCATAAAGGACGACCAAGGTCGCGGGCTCGGGATGTGCCGTGGGTATCGATCGCGCCCCCGTAACGATCGACGCATTTTTTCGCTCACGTGCTTTACCGTGATGGAATGCACCCATCTTAGGGCATGTATAATGATAGAGAAAGTATGCCTTTTCTAACCTCGCTACATCACGTAGAGAGGGCAATGGACATAAGTCATATAGTGCATTATCTCTTGTAGCAATCTCTAGCAATTAATATTAATAACAAAATAGTTGAAAAAATTTAGCTAAGGAAAAACCTATCTGATACAATGGAGAAAATAGTTTTACCTTATTTCTAAGAGATAATTCCTTAACTAAGAGAAGATAATCTTCTCTCTTTATTCTTTCCTCCAATTAGGTAAAAATCTAATGTGTCATCTCCAAAAGAAAGCTGACATCACCTCATTATACGTGCCCTTACCTCCCTGCCGATCGATCATGTCGCGCTGGCCAACCACGCAAGCGCCGCGTCGGCCTCTAGCTATCCGATGTAAACGAATGTTTGAAATGGGAAAAACCTCATCCCAACGGGATGATTTGAACTCTCAGTACGTCCGGCCATGACCCATTTGCGGACCAAAAATAGGTTAGAATTGCGTCGAGGCGGACATATCCGAACCATTCTGTTTGTACTCCTCTTCCACCACCTGGCCCATATGGCAGCCACAAAAAGGCCTATCTCATCTCTATCTCCTCTCTCCTCCCCAATTTGAGTGGTGCGATGGCTCACGAGGATAGGAGGTCGGGGCCGGTAGCGCGCTTGAAGAGGGGAGGAGGTTGGGGGCATGCCGGACTTGGATTCTCTGACTAAGGCGAGGGGGCTGGCTCCGTTGATGTCGTGGTGGATGTGCCTTCCCCTCTTCTCCGCATGATACCTCACTGACGCCATCCGCCATGCCAATGGCAAAATCAACCGCCTCCTAGCTCGTGAATGGCGTGGCTATCTCTTGGACTTGATGAGGACATCCCTACCTCACTACCACAACTGCGAATTGGAGAAAGAACAACCACCATTGTTTGTCTGGAAATAAAATTTGCATAGCACCGCTGAAGCAGGGGTCGGCGCAAAAGAATAAGAGCAACTCCAGTCGCGTCCCCCAAACCGTCCCCCAAATGGTGCCGGATTCAGCGTTTGGGGACGTATTTTATTCGTGCCGCGTTTGGGAGACGTCACTCCCCAGCTGCGTCCCCCAAACTCCCACCCCAAATGAATATTAGTGCACGAAAATAAAGGTTTCATTCAAATTTGATTATACATTACAAAGTTTGAATAAAAATGGCTAGATTTCATCTAAACCCTAGCCTAATGACCGCCCGGCGGTGCGTTCGACGGTCCTGCCCGGTCGTCGCCTCCCCTCCGCCGCAGCTCCTCCAGGCACCGCCTCTCCATGTGTAGGGAAGTGATCAGACACCGCTGCTCCAGCAGCGCGTCATCGCCTTCCATCCCCTGCTGCACCGCCTGGAGGGAGAGCTCGACGGCGCGGCGAATCTGCGCCTCTTTGCGGGAACGGGCGTCGTCCTGGAGCTTCTTCTCCGACTCGAAGGACTCGACGAGGGCGCGTTGCTGATCTGCCGCCTCGTCGAACCACTCGAAGTCGTCCTCGATGTCGTCCTCCTCCTCCTCCGCCTCCTCCTCCATTTGTGCTTCCAGTCATGCCACCAACGCGTCGGCCTCCGCCGCCAACGCATCTGCCCGTGCCCCTAGGCCGCCTCCGTTGGCGCCAGCGCCGCCTCCCGCTGCTGACGCTCCTCCGCCGCCTGCTGCTGCGTATGATCCATTGCCTCCTGTTGCCGCCGCTCGATCGCCTCCCGCCGTTCACGGTATTGCGCCTCCCGCTCCATGCGCTGGTGCTGGAGCTCGTCACACCACCGATGGGCCATTTCCTCCGTCCGGCGCCGCCGCACCTCTTCCGCCATGGCGGCGTCAAACGCCGCAATGGTGTCCGCCAGCGCCTCCTCCTCCCACGTCGCGTTCTGCTTAGCTGCGGGGTCTCCCGCTGCTGACGCCGCCGCCTCACGCTGTTGACGGGCCCGTTGCTCGATTGCCTCCCGCCGTTGCCGCCGTTCTGCACGCCAAAGCTCCGCCCGGAGCCGCCGCAACTCTTCCTGGGCGGCGGCGTTGATGCCAAACTGTGAATCCGGTGGTGGAGGTGGTGGTGGTGGTGGAGACGGCGGTGGAGGGAACTGGCCGGCGCCGCAGAGGTTCATCATTGCACAACAGTGTTCGAGCGATGAGGGTTGTGCTTGTGGCGGAGCGTCCCATGTGGGGGCGGGATGGGCTCGGGGCACCGGACACCGTATCGGGTCATTACGGACAAAAAACGGCTTTGGGGAACGCGGCTGGGAATGTTTTTTTTAGACGCGCCCTAAATTCTTTTGGGGAACGATTTGGGTGACGCGACTGAAGATGCTCTAGGTAGACAATAAAATGCCTAATTTTATATCCTCACTCGATCCAAACGAGAAAAAAGAGACAAATTGTACGCCCTTCAGTTCTTCCTGCTTAGATGCCCTTATTCATCCAACTGCTCGCCTGTCGTTTCGTTTGTGCTCTTGGCGCAACAACCTCCAAGCTCCAATGGCGACGGCTTAACCACGCCCGCATCGTGCTCGATCGTCGATCCTCGGCGCGCGCGGCGGCACGTGCAAAAGCGGCGCCGCGGCCTGCCGGCCGGCCGGGAACCACTGAACTTGGGCGCGCGAGGTGCCGCATCGTACATATTCGTATCTCCAGTTTTGTACTATCTCCGGAATCGTGTAGTCCGCGGCTGGTCGGCGCGGCCGATTGTTTGACCGGCTACCGGGCTACGACGACGCCTGCACGTACATCTGGTCACTGACGGACGGATCCGTATATGACGGTGTTCCCTATTGATACTGTCTGTGATCATGTGTGTGCGCTACCTTGCTCGTGCTGGAGCGGCCACTTATTTAGCACTCGCCGCGGGCGTTTTGTATCGCTGCGTGATTTCAGCAGCGCGCGCGTGCATAGATCGACAGTCGGTTGCTGCGTATGTGTTCTTCTTCTCTTGGCGTCCCACCAACAGTTCGATGCACATGTGACTTGTCCATTGAAAACACAATGCCACTACTGTTATACTAGTAACTAGCTGCGTTTCGCAGAGGACAAGCAAGCTAGAGTCACAAGAATGAGGTGATGAAAGCCATAACATGCTGCACTTGCTTAGCCATGAAGCTTGTCTAGTTATCCGAGAGCAATTAACCGCCATCGTGGCTTGAATTGGGGGCCAGATTCTTCAGCCATGAATTCATCATCTCGACTGCCGTCAGACGCCTGCACCACCACGACCTGATAAGTCGTTACTAAACTTTTGAGGCCGGAAAGCGAACTATCGGAAGCTATCATGATTCATGCATGACATTGCAGCTATCGAGCGCGAGCTATCACAAGTTCATGGACGTCGACTACATGTAGATGGGAAATTGGGAACAACGGTGAAATGTGCTGTGAGGAGCTCGCCTTCCCGGTGCTCCTCGTTCCGCGGATCGGGTGAGTATCTCAATCCCTCTCCGGATCGTAGGTGGTGGTCGATCTGGATCGTGAAATCGAAGAAGTTGATGATGGCGAGCGGCGCGACGTCGTTGGTGAGGCGTGGAGTAGGTTCTTCGGTGCCGGTGAGTTCTGACTACCCCGCTGCTGAGGGGTTGCTTCGTATCCAAGGCGCGTGCGAAGCTATGGCAGCGGCCCGCCAGTCTCAGCTCTGGGTCGTCGCCGGCGAGGTCGGGGTCCTGTATGGGCTTTTCTGTAATTTCTGTTTCTTTCAGGACCTATCTGTAAGATCGCTGCTGTAATATCATCTCTTTTTCTCGCAAAAAAAAAGTGGCGTCTATGACGCAATAGCACAATTGGACGCAACTTGATGGTCGCATCTCGCATGCACGAATGTACAGGTAACAGGTGAGGCCGCGGCATGGCCTGAAATCCGCGAGGCGATCCTGTGATAGCTACGACTCCAGCAATGATATATTCGAAAATCCGACGAGTGACGGCATGATTCGTCTCAGACCAGGCCAAAAGATCGAGCCGGGTATGCACATGCTGCCCGGATTGACTGCCCGCCGGGCCGGGCTGCGGACAGCATCAGGTCACATGCACGAGCACTAGCGCCTCCGCCACCTGACCAAGCTAGCGCCGCAGCGATCCGCCGGATCGGTGTCGAGACGATTCCTTCTTCCACTATCCCAAACACGCCGATGTGATGTGACCATCCATGTGCGTGTATGCATGGCGTTTGCATCATGCCGCACACTGTGCGTGCATGAGATTTTCTATCCATATCATCCATCATTGGATCGTTCTGCGTGAAGCATTCCCGTATGCAGCGTCTGGCAACGCTGAGCTTGACATTGAAGTGTTCAGGCCATCACCGGACTGGCCCGGCAAGCGTTGGCCAAGTGCCGAAATGTGGTCGACAGCGCCGTGTCATCATCCCATCTACGTACCTGATCCACACTTCAGAGAGTTCGCAAGGACTCGAGCTGTGCTGCAAGGTGGCATTTGGGTGGCCTTGTCCAGCTGGGCCGGTGTTGATAGTCTGGCTCATGTTATCCACGCGGCAAATTAAGGAGTACGCAGGCATGGGCATGGCCGACGCAATCTTGTTGGCCAAACAATTTTCCTACGTTCCACGTGCTGTAGACAGTTAGACACTGTGCACACACCATTTTGCGGTGGCATTTACAACGTACATATAGCAATTTGGTTTATATATACTATTTGTGTGAACTGTGTGTGTGACAGCCTACAACTTGACAATATCCGCGAGAAACACAAAATCGTCACGTTATACTATATAAGATATGTGTTTTGGTGCTGGCGCCATTCTGAATATGGTGAATTTTAGAAAATGTGTGAATCCACGCTTCGCCGATTTTGCTATTCCTAAAAAGCTTTTCAAACCAATGGCATGCTAGTTTTTTCTTTAGGGATATTGCCATATCTTTTATGGCTTTTTATGAATATTTCTTACGATGAATTAATTTATGGTTAATCCTTACAGGAAATAAGTAAAATGTCTTGTCTGTAGTCATTGAGACATCGTCCATATCTAAACGGCTTGCTTTTTTCCATTCTTGAAACGCTAAATAAAACCTGTAATTGCAAAGAAAACTGCTTGGGAAAGATAAATTATATATTTCCACGAGTAAGGAAGCGATGCATGCATGCTTATAAAGAATCAAGAAAAAAAAAGATTTTTTTTGGATATATACCACGAGTAAGGAAGCAACGGCTTGCTTTTATTTCCTTTACATTCTTGAAACACTAAATAAAACATGTAATTGCAAGGAAAACTCCCTGAGAAAGATAAAATGCATATTAGGGAGCAACATTTAATATTGCTTTCAATCCCGTTCAGCTGAAGGGTTAAAAATATATACGTATTCCACTGATATATATTTTCCTCACCATTTACAAGCTAGATTTGGACCAAAATCAAATAAATTTTAATATTTTAATATAGTTTAAATTTAACCAAAATGAGAAAAATAAACGCCAAAATACTTTCTATTTTTTGAAACTATTGAAATTTAGGTGGGATATGATTTTTCATATCAAAATTTAAAACCTGATCAACAATGTATATAGCAAACACCTCAACTGAAAGATGTACACATTTTTCAACAAAAATGTTGGAATAATAAGGGGAAAATTTACAACACTTTACTTTATATAAAAATATAGCGCATTACTTTATATCTGTGTAATCTATGTGGCAAGCTACAAGTTCACAATAACCCGAGAAACATAAAGTGTCAGATAATATATGGTATGTGTTTTGCATAGTCTTCATTTCCAATTTTGGTGACATTTATAAAGTGTGAAGTCGCACTTTGCCGAATTGCAGGAACACCCTGAATATAGAGGTTCCTACAAAATCTATTTAAATTATCGATGCCATATTAATTGTGTATATAATGATTTGATGTCATTATAAATTAATATGCATTCTTTATGATGTATTAATGCATTGCCAATCCTCGAAGTAAAATGTCTCGTCAGGGTCATTGAGACATTGCTCATGTCTAAAATGGCATATCTCTACGCACAAGGATAAATACACACGGAAATATTTGTACCCTCATCAAAATTATTATCATGAAATAAGAAATAGTTTTCGATATATATCAGGATTTCTTAGCCACAACTTGCTTATTTTGCGTTCTTGGAACACTGAAGAAAACCTATAATTGTAGGTAGCACTGCCTGAGAAATAAATAATTTATTATGTGGACAAAGGCTGCAACATTTAATATTTTTTAATTTCAATACAACTGAATGTTCAAATTTTATTTTTCTAGAAATTTCCAGTATCGCCGTGACCATTTCTTTAAAAAATATTATGATAGTTTTATTTTGATCCAATTGAGCTGAAAAACTCAAAAGAAATTTCTTATACTTTTGAAACTATAAAAGGTAAGAAACAATAATGATTAGCAATCTAACCCTACTATAGTAAACACCTCAACTGAAAGAAGTACTAATTTTAGAAAGAATACATAAGAATGATTAGGAAAACAAATTTACATGGGAGAACCAAGTCACATCCCATTCGGACAGCACAGATTATTTATGTCAGCCCAACCGCAGAAACCCAAAGTCCCGTCCTATAAAACCTCACGCTACCCCTCTACACGAGAAGCCAGCTCCATTCCACCAACTTTCCATCCCCCACACCATTCAACAGCAGCAGCTTAGCTCAACTCTCAACTGCAATGGCGAAATGCAGCAAGATCCGCAACATCGTGTGGCTCCGGCAGACGCTGCGCCGGTGGCGGTCCCGCGCGGCGGCGCGGTCGTCGGCGGCGGTGGTGCCGGCTGGCCACGTGGCGGTGTGCGTGGGCGGCGCGTCCCGGCGATTCGTGGTGCGCGCGGCGCACCTGAACCACCCGGTGTTCCGGGAGCTGCTGCGGCAGGCGGAGGAGGAGTACGGGTTCCCGACCGGCGCGGCGGGGCCCATCGCGCTGCCCTGCTGCGACGAGGGCCTCTTCGAGCACGTCCTCCGCCACCTCTCCTCGTCCTCCCCGTCCGCGCGATTCGTGACGCTGGAGGAGCTCAAGAGCGGCGGCGGCGTCTCGTGCTGCTGCGCCGCCGCCGGCGACGCGCTCCCGCTGCTCCGCGGCATCTCCTCGGACAAGTTCGTGTGGTGACGACTGAAGCCGGGACTCCGAGCTAAGCTAGCCGGGCGCGCGCGCCACGCCATTGTGGTGACCGTCGTGTTTTTTCTCTTCTTTTTTTGTTTGTTGTTCCTCTCTCCATTGACGAGAGGAGCTGAGCGGCCGGCCGGAGGCGGTGAAGCGAGATGGCTGAGAGAGTCCTCGGGTCTTGAGACGCCCAGCAGGGCCTAGCTATCCATTCATTCCAAATCCTGGCAAGAAACTTATTTAGTGCCGAGGATTTATTCTTGCTTTCTTTTTGATTTTTTTGGTCACCTGCTGAATAATTCACCGTTGTAAATAGCCATCCTGTGCTACGGCGATTCGTCCAACATTGCATGTGAATTGAATTGAATGATTTCTGCTGCTCCAGGACGCGTGTCTCTTGGTCAGATATCAAACCTGAGAGTCTGGTTCAGATTTAAAAACGTCTTTCTGTTCGGACAACATTTCTGAACTGCATCCATGTGGTAGGGCTAGCTTCAAGAAACTTGAAGCTGCATGGTTCAACACGGAAAAATAATGGAGTTGGAGCTAGTTAGCACTACTCCAGTACAAGCGTTGCGGATATAAAATGTGTGTTCACGCTGTCGCTAGGCTGGTTGCAATGATCATGGTACCAGCTATAACAGCTATCAGTGGAATTATGGGCTGACAATTGATTCTCCAGCATATAACAAGTATTCCCAAATCGCAACCGCCCTGCCGGCGCACCAAATTTTCAGTATTCTTTTCGGGCCGAGATGACAAATCGATCAACGGTGGTCTTTTTGACAAGTCGAATTTCCCTTGTATTGTGACAGATAACGTCCATCTTTTTACAGAGCGCCGTCCAAAAAAGGAGCAACAGCTTTGCGGCACTGAAGGTGGTTAAAAAATGTTATCCTCTCACTTTTCTTCTCTGATCAGGTTAGCCTGGAAAGATCAGGCAATCATGGGCGGCCATTCCCTCCTTTACGATCGCATTGGCCCATCTTAATCCTACTATTATCCAGACGGATTAAAATTTCTCATCATAAAGCACTCAGCTAACCTGACTGCGTGTAAAGAGAGAGAGAGGAAGAGAGTGATGCAAAGTAACTGGTGACCCGTGAGGTCTGCTTTTAACTGTGGGCGTGGTGCGGCCCTGGGCCTACCATGGTCGCGGTCTGCCGGTGGTGAGGACAGGGACAGGCCCAGCGCATGTGGAGTGTGGGCCCGGCTGCATGTGTGTTGATTCCCCTGGGCCGGGCTGGGCCCGCGGTGAGTAGCCGGCCTCCGTCCCCGTCCGTAGTCCTTGTGTGCTTCTAGTAGCTTTCCCTTTCGTTCGTTCCTTCCCGACGGGGGCGTACGGAGTTTACGGACAGACCTGCGCGTGTCACGGGCCAGGTTAAGCTGATGGATGGTGACTATCTTCGACCAATTCAACCAAGAGGAAGCAATTTGGAGATTATGCGTCGATCCACATGATCCGCAACGAGTCGGCCATGTTGCGTCAGTTTGGGATCGTCATTGCCGGCTTTGATGCCTCCTGAGAAGATGATTTCATCTTTCTCGTCCGACAACAATATATGTGATGGTTGAAAGGAGCACATGCCATGTTAGACAAGCAAGATGTGAAATTGGGACTCGAGAAGGAAAAGTTTGAAGACGCCAAGATGGCAGCCCAAGCCGGCATAATGATGGTCATGAATGAATCATCGCACATTACATTGGCCAATATAACACAAAGAAGCAAAGATCTTGATAGCAGTCATGGATCCATTGGCAATGCGGTGTTGGCTGCCCAAACGTCAGCGGCATTGGCCCATGGTGCTGGCAACAACGTCGCGATGGAGGAGCACCGGTGATCGACCAGCCGAATGTGATGGGAGTTGCCTGCACAATGCACACCGTTCATTTGGGCATGAAGCCGAAGTTATTTTTTATTAGCCGGAGTATGATGGTGATTTAGTGGCCGGATTTATTAGCCGAACAAGACTTTGTATTGCTATTTGAAAAACTTGACTTGAATGTTTATCTATATGTTTGTGAGTTTTACTTTATTTTGGGCCAGAGTTTCTATCAGCGCTAACATATTGAGATCGTTGATGTAGAAAACACCTCCATGTATCAAGGAAGCAGCCATCCCAAAACAGCTTTGTCGACGTACCGCTGCAGATTTAGGACGCGCCAGTGGAGAATACTGACCTGCGAGTGGACGGGTGTCGGCCGGCAGCATCCTTGGTGTCTCACGGGCCAGGTTAAGCTGATATGGTATGACTGTTTTTCTACTGATGGTGCTAGTAACAGGTGCCCCAGTTGATTGCTCTTTGACGGTTGCGAATAGCCGCGGCTTGTACACTTGAGAAAGCAACATATGGATACCTGTGTGACTTGTGAGCTATGTGTATCAGGTGGACGAGAGCGGATCACGGGGAGCTGTCTACCCCGTTTTGGCACTTGGCAAACTTGTGCCGGGCCAGTCTGGTCATTGCCTCAGTATTTCGATGCCAAACTTACTGTTGCCGCTGCCAAAGTGCCATATTAGGAACAATCATGCATATGATGCAAAACCCATACCATGCATGCGCCCGTGTGCAGTTGGTACAGTTTACGACTCGCACGCACATGCACATGGACGGTCACGTTCACATCGGCGTTGTGTGTGTGTTTGGGAAAGTAGACCGACTGAGCAGAGTTGCCCCCATAAATTTAATAAAATGTTACACCCTCTCATAGAACATGTCAAAAGTTAATCCAAATTTTAATTTATATGTGCACTAAATAGTTTCTAGATCCGTCTGAATTTAGATAAACTTTCAACATGTTTTATTGGACGACGGGAGTACTATGTGCAGTATATGTTTTAACTGCCACCGCAAAATGGCCCGTGCACACCGTCTATAGCACGTGGTGGTTAGGTAAATTGTTTGGCCAACAAAATTTCCACATCCATGCTCCTTAATTTCCTGAACGTGGATAACATGAGCCTAACTATATATACATTTTTTTTATAATGCTTACCAAATGCCAACACGAGAGACAATGGAGCCACAAATGTACCACTCGATCGAGTCCGTTATTTGTGAACCCTCTGAAGTGTGGATCGGCTACCTGGACGCGGTGGTAGGTCGCAACACCTCACCAGGTTCTCGGGAGAAGATTTTGACCCGCTTATATATCTGGCCTACCTTCATGTTGTATCCATCATGGATCATAATTCATAAAGGATCTTCGGGCCAGATCTCGGAGGAAAGTTCGAATCGGCAGTTTTCGTGGATGCTACCTCCATCGGGGCCACTCCCCCATTTCGATTTGCGTTAGGAGTTTTTTTAGATCTGACCATAGTATGTCGGATTTGGGTTAGGATCATCTGATTTGTGTTTTGTTCATGTTGTCGATCAAGTTCGTGTGCCAATTCGTGTGCTAGTTCGTGTGTAAGTAGATATAGTGTCGTGCCATTGCAGGGTGGTGTTGTAGGCGGCACATCGTGGTGACTCTAGCCGGGTATAAAAGCCGAAATCAAAGACGAACCCGAAAAAACTGGGACGACCGAACCCGAAAAAACATAAAATTTGGTCTTCGGTCACCTGCTTGGTCTTGGATATCAGATGACCGAAATTTTATCGGGCTGTTCGGTCATCGCTAGCTGATAACCGATCTGACCAAAAGGACCGAGCTTCTTCCCCACGAGGCCAGGAAATCGATTTAGTCCGAGCTCAGCTGATTCCAAATGGGTTAGCACGAAGAAAGCTGCGCTCACGGAGCCCACGTTTCAGCCCGGGCTTCCAAAGACGCCCCTACACAGTCTATACGTACTAGAGAGCGGCCGGCCGCTGCCAATCAGCTTAATAGGGAATGCATCGGGGAAAACAATCCAATATGATACTACGATAAGGATAGAAAATCTCATGCATGCACAGTGCTGCATGATGCAAAAGGCATGCCTGCGGCCGGGTACAGTTACGGGCGTTGCATGCACATGGATGATCACATCACATCGGTGTATTTGGGAAAGTGGAAGAAGGAATCGTCTGGATCGATCGCTGCGGCGCTTGGTCAGGTGGCGGAGGCGCCAGTTCTCGTGCATGCGACCGGGCGCTGTCCGCAGCCTGGCCCGGCGGGCAGTCGATCCGGGCAGCATGTGTGTCCGGGTTTCGGCATCGTCTGACATGATTCGGTCGATCTGCTCGTTGGATTTTGCGTTCGTCATGTACTGTGTATGATTTTTATTTGCAAGACACAGTATAGCGGCAGATGATCATAAATACATATATACATCATTTCCTTGAATCTACACGTACACTATCAATATGAGCAACTCCGATAAATTAAGTTTAAGAAACTGATCTAGCGGATATTGAGATCGAATTCACTACAGACTTGTGAATTATTGCCTTACTAGCAATGTAAATTACGTTAGAGTCACTAATCGAACTAGCATTTACATGTAAACTTGTGAATTATTGGCATAACGACAATGTAATACATGTATATGCATTGTCAACATGTAGATGTAGATCAGAATATACACTGTCAACATGTAGATGTGGATCACGGTGCATGCGGTCGTCGTTAAGCCGTCGCCGCTCAAGTTTGTTGGTTGCGCGGAGAGAGCTAGCAGGAGGAATATGCCCGAGCGACACACGATGAGCATGCAGGAGATATGATGGGCGCCAGGGGCGGGCGGATGCTCCTACCCGTGGGCGGCGCGCGCGGAGGACATTCCCCCGTCACTTGGTCCGTTATGGTGGCCGGTACGGTGGTTGCCGGGGCTGCTAGTCTTACGTGCATTCCTGTGTGCTATGCATGGGCACCGGTCTCCTGGTCGGCCGGTCCAGCACCTACGCTCCCACTTGCCAGGACTGGACCGGCAACGTTCCGGTGCATGCATGTACCCCGGCGAGTTCTTGGCTTGGTGATGCCACCCTTCCTTCGTACTTATCAGTAAGCAGATAACATTCATTTGAGTCATTTTGGTTTTGGACACGAGTTTTGCCTTGGTTGGAAGGTCCACATCTCCCGCTGCTGCAAGCTGACAAGCTAGCCGGACACAGCTCAATCCCCAGTGGGATGCAGACGGGTGAACAACTGGTACGTACGTACTGTGTACGTACTTGGAAGGACATGCACTACGTACTTCCTTTTTGGCAGCACGATTAATTTTAATACAATGTTGTGTTTGGATGCATATAATTTGGTTGTGGAATTAAATTGAACTAAAATTCCAAATCTGAGATGGAAAGAAAATGGTCTCCATTTCAATTCTGTTGTTTGGGTGTAGATTGGTATTTGTTGTTAGAATCAAAAATTGGCACCCAATTCTAATTCATGTTTGGATACGCAAAGGTGGCATCGAAGTATATGTGAATGATGCTGCACCCGCGCGCCCAAGTTGAGTGGAACGCCCGGCTCGAACGTGCCGCTGCGCGGCGCCGGTGCTCGACGACACGGGCGTCGTGTTCAGCCGTCAGCATTTGGCCTTAGAAGCTGTTGGTTGCGCCGAGAGAGCGGGTGGAATATGCTTGCCTGCCTCGCTCCTAGCGGCGCATGATCGATGAGCAGGAGAGGAGATACGATGGAAGCCTATCGCCCCTCCGGCCACTTGGTCCGGTCGATCTGGTGGTTAACTTCGCCAGTATGCATGGTGGTTGCCGGTGCGCGCATCATGTGGGCTCGAGCGACGCAACGTACTAGCTAGAGTGGCAATGCATGTTCGCTGCTAGTACGTAGTACATGTGTGCTATGGGCACCGGTCTCCTGGTCGGCTTGTTTCGTGTGTAGACGGCCGGAAACCAGGTCCAGCACCTACGCTAGCTCCCAGTCTCCCACTTGCCAGGACTGGACCGGCAACGTTTCGGCCGTGGCACTTGGCAGTAGCCGCCGGCTGCCGGCCGGCGCATGCATGCATGTATCCGGCGACCCTGCCTTACACAGGGATGCATGCTAAAGCCGCCCTTCTTCCCTACCCATCTGTAAACAGATATAGAGTACCCCAGACAACATTCATTGGAGTCAATTTGGTTTTGGACATGAGTTTTGCCTTGGTTGCAAGGTTCACATCTCGCGGTGCTGCTGCAACCTGACGAGCCTACGGGCACAACTCAATCGCCAGTGGGAGGCAGACGGGTGAACCACTAGGACTTACCTACGTGCGTATGTACGTACTGTACTTGGAAGGACATGCACAACGTACTTCGCTTAGGCCTTGTTTACTTATAATGTGTACTGTATAATGTGGATATAGCGACAGAATAATTCCCAATTCCCGGAAATCTTCATTAGTCTGTTTACTTATCTAGGTTTGGATGGAAAAATTCTGAAATACTCTCAGAAAGATCTATATTAGTCCAGCTTTTCACTTTTCTCATCTAAAAAAAGTCTTCCTTTTCTCGCTGTTTTGCAGCTTCACCGAACCATGCTCGGCCGCTGCCCGGCCGGCCAGGCGGTTGTTCCCAGCCCGAATAATGAACGATGGAGCCTCACTTTCGTGTCTTGCATCCTAACCAACTTTCTAGCACTCTGAACTCCACTTAGTTGTTGACATATTTGTGTTAATAAGTAGTGTTGTCAACCGAGTGATGATGCCGAAAGCTGCTGACAGCTCTGAAAATCAGAATTAATGCGCCATCTTTGTCTTGGTTTTCACATGCGAACAATTTGCTCCTTATATCCAATATTTTTTTGGATAAATTACAATATCAAGATGATACACAGATGAATTCTGGAATCAAGCACAAATTTTCAAAACTGACTTCTTGTGCCACCTAGCAGACAATACCTGAATAAGCATCGGTATGCATATATACTTGTCTCTAGAGTTTCTTGTCTACAGTTTGCAGGATCTTTTGTTCTCTTGATTTTGTTCTCTCTCTCACATGGTACATTTTGTCCTTTTGATCATGCTAGCGAGAGATTCAGCTTAAGCGTGCCTCTGCAGTATCTTACATGCACCAAATGCAAAAACTAGTATAAATTTGTCTGGTTTACATGTTCGTCACTTGAGTTTCGATGTCTGCAGCTGCAGGATCTTTTGTTCTCTCGACAAATGGTACATTTTGTTCTCATGATCATGCTACCGAGAGAATCAGCTTAGGATTGCCTCTGCAGGAGCTCAGATCAAACAAAATAAAATATATTTGGCTGGCAACAAATCCAAAAACTAGTATAAATTTGCCTGGTTTACAAGATCGGTTCACATGTTTCCAACCTTTAGTTTATGCCAACATTATCCAAGGACTTGACATAAAAAGCCAGGAGTACGTGCAACAAAAAGTGGACGAAAGGCCTTTGCATCTTTTGGCCAGCGAAGCCGGGGGGAAAGGAACATGACAGAAGCAAATTTGTTAATGGTACTGTCAAGTTCAGCGCACCGTCAGTTGTGGTTGAGTACTCTAGTGTGTACCCATGAATTAGAAACTAGTTTTCTTGCTTTAGGACAGAGTGTCACTTGTCCTGTTGATGCATTTCAAGCTGTAAAGCATATCAAGCTTAGCCTCCAATAATATAAATACCCAAACGATTGGCTGGACACGTAATTGTTAGGGCAATATGCTTGTTCTATTACCGGGGGCTAAAGGCCACAGGACATGTACAGGTGCAAATATGCAGGAAGCCCCCTAACATATGGGGAAACTACAATATACAGATATATACATCTAACACCCCCCTCAAACTCATGGTGGATCCACAACACTGAGTTTGGAGAGCAAAAAGTCATGCTGCGCTTGAGTCTGTGCCTTTGTAAAGAAATCCGCCAACTGCAAATCTGAAGGCACATAATGAACCGCAACAACCTCATCCTGCACCTGAGCACGTGTATAAAAAGCATCAACACCAATATACTTGGTCAGCTCATGCTTGATCGGATCACGTGCAATACTGATAGCACCTGTACTATCAGACAAAAGTGGAGTGGGTGTCGTAACAGAGACGCCAAAATCTGCAAGCAACCACCGTAACCAGGTCACCTCAGCAATCAACAAAGCCATAACCCGCAACTCAGCCTCAACACTCGAACGGGAAACCGCTACCTGTTTCTTCGTCTTCCAAGCAACAAGCGAACCACCAAGAAACACACAGTAAGCAGAAACTGAACGATGATCCGTAGGATCACTCGTCCACATAGCATCCGAGTAGCACTGGAGCTGGAGAGAGCTGGAACAAGGAAAGAAAAGGCGACGAGTGATCGTGTCACGAAGATAACGAAGAACACGGAGGAGATGACTACAGTGAATAGTGGTAGGAGCTGAGACAAACTGATTCAGAATATGAACAGGATAAGAAATATCAGGATGAGTGATAGCAAGATAAACAAGACTCCCAACAAGATGGCGATAACAGGTGGGATCAGGAAGAGGATCACCATCAGTAGGACGAAGCTTAACATTAAGCTCCATAGGAGTATCAACCGTGCGCTCATCTCCAAGCGCAGCACGAGCAAGAAGATCCTGAATGTACTTCTCCTGAGATATAGAAAAGCCATCAGAAGTGGAAGAAACCTCAATGCCAAGAAAATAGCGAAGAGGGCAAAGATCAGTCATAAGAAACTGATCTCGAAGACGAGCCTTGACAAAGGCAATATACTCAGGATCATCACCAGTGATGATCATATCATCAACATAGAGAAGATGAAGAGTGCGTCCACGAGGAGAAGTGTGAACGAGAAGTGTTGGATCATGAAAACTAGGAGAGAAACTAGAAGCAGTCACCACAGAGGTGAAGCGCTCAAACCAGGCACGAGGGGCCTGTTTCAGACCATAGAGAGAACGTCGAAGACGACAAACCATCCCATCGGGAACAGAATACCCAGGAGGAGGCTGCATGTAAACCTCCTCACTCAACTCGCCATTAAGAAAAGTGTTCTGAACATCAAGCTGGGACATAGACCAGCGCCGAACAGAAGCAACAACAAGGAGAGTACGCACAGTAGTCATATGAGCCACAGGGGCAAAAGTCTCGTCATAGTCACGGCCGTGCTCCTGCTAAAAGCCACGAGCCACAAGACGCACTTTATAGCGCTCAAGAGATCCATCAGAGCGGGTCTTAATTTTATAGACCCACTTACACGTGATAGGACGAACACCAGAAGGGGAGAAACAAGATCCAAGTGCCAGTGCGCTCAAGCGCAGCGATCTCCTCAGCCATGGCAAGCTGCCATTCAGGATGACGCTCGGCATCCCGATAAGAAGTTGACTCGGAAACGACAGAGAGACCATACTGACTAGGAGAGTAACGGGCTGGAGCACGACGCTGACGAATAGGCCGTGAAGGAGGGAGATCATCGGCAGAAGACAATTCATCATAAGAAGAGGAAGAAGGGACAGCATCGGAAGGATCCGAAGCCGGAGAACGGAGAGTACTAGGGGAACTAGACGGAGGAGAGGATGGCACCGAAGGGGGCGCATCAGAACTAGGAGGAGGAGGAGAAGGGACAGCAGGGGGTGCATCCTGAAAAAGAAGAAAAGAGATATCATCCACCGGGTAAGTACCCGAGGTGGGGCGAGGATAGACGGGACGCGTCTCATCAAACGTGACGTCGCGAGAGATGCGCATCCGACAACCAACAGGGTCCCAACAGCGATAGCCCTTATGCTCATCACTGTATCCGAGAAAAACACACTCAACAGACTAAGCGGTCAGCTTGGTGTGTTCGCGAGGAGGGAGAAGGACATAGAAAACGCAACCAAATAAACAAAGAATCGAGTAATCGGGAGAGCGACCAGAAAGACGCTCGAGAGGAATGCCACCTTGAAGGGCAGCAGAAGGCTGAATGTTAATGAGGTAAGTCGACGTAGCGACAGCCTCCGCCCAGAAATGCGGCGGAAGAGAGGAAGCAATCATCATAGCACGGGTAGTCTCAAGAAAATGACGATGCTTACGCTCGGCGACACCATTTTGAGCATGGGCGCCGGGACACGAGAACTGAGCAAGGGTGCCCTGCTCAGCAAGAACACCACGCAGGTGCTGGGAGATATACTCTCCTGCAGAATCAACACGAAACACACGAATAAGCGTGGAATACTGAGTACGAACCATGGCTGCAAAGCGCTGATAAATAGAGAGCACCTCACTGCGAGAGTGCATAAGAAACAACCAGGTGTACCGCAAAAAATCACCAATAAACAAAATATAGTATCGATGACCCCCTTTCGAAGGAAAGGGAGCCGGACCCCAAACAACTAAATGAACTAAATCAAAAGGTCGTTGAGATACATACACACTAGTAGGATAGTGAAGTTGAATCTGTTTGCCTAACCTACAACCCTGACACGAATGCAAAGACACGTCTCGTGAGACAGACCCCAGAAGACCACTACGAACTAATGACGATAAGCGGGAGCCACATAGGTGGCCCAGCCGATGATGCCACTGCTGAAAAGATCCAGTGACAGAAGCAGCAACCGCAGGAGAACTGGCAGATGAAGTGTCAGCAGGAGGAACGCGAAGCCAGTCTAACTCCCAGAGCCCCGGGGACTCAAGGCTTCGAGGGCCAGCTCCAACCAGGGCATGTGTACGGTGGTCCTGAACAGCACAAAATCAGCGTCAAGAATGACGCGGCAACCAGAATAAGTAAGCTGACTAGCAGAAAACAGATTCATCTTAACACTAGGAACATGAGAAACATCAGGAACAGAGAAAGAGGAAGTAGAAAGGGTGCCTCGACTGGAAACAGGAAGAGAGGTACCTTCAGCCGTGATAACACGGATAGGAGAAACAAGAGAGCAAAGAACAGAGAGAATAGAAGACGCAGAAGTCATATGAAAGGAAGCTCCAGAATCCAGATACCACGGGGATGACGTACCTGACTGTGTAGAAGGTGGTGGTCGCGCAGTGCCAGAAGAGCCAGGCACAGAACCAGCAGTACCCATCGAGGAAGAGCCTATAGCAGCGAGCAGACCACGAAGACCACAGATAATGTCCTGATCAGATAGCGCAACAGCAGAAGATCCTGAAGAACCAGCCTGCGGATGAGTATAGTACCGCGGACGTAAGCTGGGATCCCTCTGCCAGCAGCTAGAGACAGTGTAGCCAGACCTGCCACAGTAGGTGCAGGGAGGTGATGTCATACCGCGAGGCTGTTGAGGCTGACTCTGGCCCTGGACTGGAGGAGTAGAGAGTATCGACGGTGCTGGAGTCCGCAACGAAGCCGGTGACGTAGGAGTTCCACGAGCAGACGGCACAGGAGGGCCACGAGTAGCAAGGACAGAGGGAACCTCAAAAAGACTAGCACCACGAAGACGAGTCTCCTCAGCACGAAGCTCAACCAGTACCTCAGAGAGCGGAACACGACCACGGGCAAGCAGCTGTGCACGGCGCGGCTCAAACTCCTTACGGAGTCGCGACAAGAACTCAAAAACGCGCTGAAACTCCAGATCCGCGCGCACAGTCAGACAGCAGGAACAGGTGACACACACAGCTGTACGAAGAGAATCGAGCTGACGCCAAATAGCAGCACTCTGAGTGTAGAACTCATCAATAATAGAATCCCCCTGCTGAAGGGCATGCTCCTGGCGGACCACAGACAGGTAAAGAGCATCCCAGACGGCTGATAGCGCTGACGAAGAAAAGCCCACTGAGCAGCAGCAGTGGGAAGACCCATGAACTCAGCAGCATACTGAGGCAGAACACTGGAGGTGAGAACAGCAGCAACACGAGCATCCCCATCTATCCAGTGAGTGTAGTCAGTCAGATCTAGCCGGTAAGTCGCAACGGCAGTAGAGTTGTCCTGGACCTTCCAGTCATAATCAGCTAGAGCAGTATCATCAGCACTCTTGGCTGCATCCTTATCCGCCTAAGTGGCATAAGGGGCAAGGGCAACGGGCGGCGGTGCAACAGGCACCGTAGGAGCAACGGGGCGCGTCGGACAGGAGACCTCGCCAGAAAGCACACCCCAAAAACGAAGACCGCACATGTGGACGCGCATGAAGGCAGCGAAATCAGGATAATTCGCGCCATCAAAAATCACCGGGCAGCGAGGAATCGCAACATAGCCCGAAGAGGAAGACATTTTTTTTCCTTTTTTTTCGAGAATCAGAAACGGATCGGGATCGGCCTACTCCCGATCGAAAAGAAGAACGAGGCAGCGGCGACCCGAGTGCCTGGGAGCGGCCGGGAGGTTGGAGGGCTGGACGGGGCCAGGGCGGGACGGGCGCGCGGCCGGCGGAGGACGGGTGGCGGCGGTCGGCCGTGGGCGGCGTGCAGCGGTCGGCGGCGGACAACAGGCGGCAGCCGGGCTACTGGCGGTGGCGCAGAACGGCGCGACGAGCGGCCGGGTACGGGCGGGGAGACGGCCGGTGGAGGAGGAGGACCGGAGGAGAAGGGCCGGCGGCAGCCGGGGAGCGGCCGACGACGGACGACGGCTGGAGATGCGGCGGCCGGAGGAGAGACGGCCGGAACAAGCGGATGACGGCCGTATAGACTAGAGGATCAATTTTTGCTCTGATACCATGTTAGGGCAATATACTTGTTGTATTACCAGGGGCCAAATGCCACAATAATACATGTACATGTACAAATATGCAGAAAGCCCCAAACATATGAGGAAACTACAATATACAGATATATACATCTAACAGTAATCACCTTGTAAGAACTAAAAGCAATCGTGTATGTTTTATGTGCTGATTGGTGAATATGTTCCGTTCCGACTGTGATCAACTATTTATAGGATGGCAAGCATTTAGTCTGTAGCATATCTTGGACTCAAGAGTTATACGGTTGAAAAGGACCTTTATACACATAATGTACAACTCATCTTGATGACATACATGGAGGTCAAACTAATTACAGTCCGTTACTGCAGTGATACAAATGCCACAAATACCACCACATATCCAGAATAGTTTTGCTTCTCGGATACTTTTCCCCGAGAGGACATTGAGATAATTACAAGAAACTGTCATAACTAGGGCCAGGGTTTCAAAAAGTCTTGGAAATACAAATTTCTAACAAGCATCATCACTCGAGGGCAACACTGTGAAAGAAAACACTAGCCCATCGTCATGACTGAATTAACCGTGATTATGACTTGTGTGGCTCTCTCTCTCTCTCTCCTGCCATCGATTCACCATCACTGTCGCCGCGCTGCCACTGTCGTTGCAACCTCTTGGAATGATGGAGAGACTAGAGAACTGGAAGCCCATTGTCGGATTTTGAGTATGCGTCAGATTTGAGTCCCATTTCGCGGGTAGTTGTAGTGCTAGGGTTAGGGCTTCACTCATATTTGGGGATTTTTTTCTATTGAAGCTTCGTCTCGCCGATTTAACTCAAGTTTGTTGGTTGTGGTGCTCTTGTTTAGGTCCCCTAAAGTATCTTTGACATGTATTTCAGTGGAATTAATGCTAAACCAAAGGGCCCCCACCATGACTTGGAGCTTCACAAGTATGTTTCTTTTCCGGGTGCATAAACCGACATGGGATTTTTTTGGATGTTGGTGTCTTGTAGTTTTTCTTGATTAGTTAATTTACGAATACATATGTTTATAAATTAGCTAAATTTGTTAATTGAATTTAGTTAAAGTTACGCGAATTTATGGTTGATTGTTTACTCAATTAACAACATTATTTATTATATTACTTACTCAATTTAGGAAAGGATATTTGTATTAATTTAGCTTCACAATTTAGTTTCATTTCTATCAAATTAATATCATAATTAAATTAGCTACATTATCTATGAACATAGTCCTCTAAATTATTGTGAAGATAGAGCAAATTAAAAGAATTATCTGTGAACATAACCCACTAAATTGTTCTGAATTTAATTTAGTCATTAACTAATATGAATAGTTTCCTTAAATTTTTGAAATGTAACTACATTTGGTTAAGTATTCTCCAAACATTTAATTTGTTTACTTGTATTTCTAGCAATGTATAAGACAACGGTACTTGCGAGATAGTGTACTGTGTTGATTGGGAGTTGGAGCAACACTGAAGTATGCCTTGGTGAAGGTGTGACAGATATATGAGGAGGGGTATGACACAAGAATCTTTGGGAATGTTGGATATGCAACTTCAAATTATCAACTTGTGCACGAGAAGATGGAGCTAGAAACAATCAACACCAGACCATGTAAACAATTGGGTAAACTGGAGTTTCTAAGGAAGAAGGCCAAGAAACAGATTTTTAGTCTAAATAATAAGACGAAGAAATTGGTATTTTAAATTTTAGATCTCCTCATAGTTGGAAAAGTTAAGAAGAACAAGTTGAAGAAGCTATCTGAGATATGTGAGTGTGAAGAATGAGTTGTTGTATTTTAATTCTAGTAAAATTGTGTGTTGAACTAAAGTGGCAGTACATTGATCACTCAGATTAGTTGATGTTGTTAATATATGTTGTTAAATTTGCTATAGCATTGTTATTTTACCAAGTATTGTTAAATTTGTAGCACATATGTTGAAATAAGTGTTGTCTAGTGTATGTCTGTTGTTGCGCGCACTGCTATGATTTAAATGCCAGTTATAATTTTGTGAATGGAAATTGAATGGGAACCACCACATGCACCGCTCTCGCATCCATCACTGTCGAAGGTAAAATCACCGACGTCGTCTCCATCTACAGGGGGTTCTACCGCCGCCTTGGAATCACGGGAGACAAAACAGCGTGGGAGGGAGTAAGAGAGTCGCCACCCACACCTAGTTGCTCTGTTAGGTTGTCTGGTCGAAAACTTCTCCTCATTGCCACGCTAGCCTAACAGGGGCCCCACCTATCATTTTCACGGTTAACTCACTTAAGACGAACGTTACTACAAACTATGGTTGTTGTCACAGTGGTGATTTTTTGGCGCAAATTCGTATTTGTATGGTTTTTTAAACCTAACCCCAATCATGGTGGTTTTATAATTAAATTAAAGACATTGGATGTGTAAGGAACATTGAAAATATAGTGGGCATACATCATTGCGGAAACTTAATTTCATTATTGTTGTTTTGTCGTACAATTAAGTCAATGTTTGACATACCTGGTGCAAATTTCCATTGTTCTCATGTTGTTAATTAACTACCTCATTGTGGTAGAACAAAATGCATGATTAGCTAGCTAGACACACAATTTGAAATGGTGTACGTCTTTAACTACCGCCTTGTTTGACGAGAAATGATTAGCTCCCAAAATAATTAAGTCTGGAAAAAATGAACATCTCCTTTCACGGATCAGTGAATCTCTCTGTATTAGAAAAGTATGGGAATGGAACAATATTCCAAGAAGATCTTATAAGGTTGGTGCCAACGCGGGCGCTAGGAGGGGCGCTACCGCCCGCGACGGGGCGAGAGGGAGGCGAGAGCGGGGAGAGACGGTAGCGTCGGGCGGTGGCGCGGGCGCCCGGCGTTAGGGCGCGGTACCGCCCGCCTATAGCCCGCGTTGGAGGCGAGAGCGGGGCGAGAGGGAGGCGATAGCGGTGCTAGTGGGGGCAGTAGGGAGGCGGTAGGGAGGAGAGAGAAGTGAGAGCTGGCACTATAGCCCGTGCACTGGCACCGTGGGGTGAGAGTGAGGTGAGAGTGGGGTGAGAGTGAGGGAAAAGCTGACGTGGCGAGGCTATAGTGGGGTGATGCATTGGCACCAGCCTAAGGAGCTTATAAGCCAACACATTCTTCATCTAATTTTGCCAATCATGTGGAATATAAATGCACCAAATTAATCGAGCTTTGTCACATGCTCTCCTAGATGATGCTCTACGTGTCAAGTACCAATGCTAATTAAGCACTTGAGGTCGCCGCCACGATTTATAATTTAGCTCTCGTAGGTGCCTTTTAATTGGAAATTTGAACTCCATCGTGGCAACACATGTCGTGGTGTGGCATATGGGAGTATATGTGGTTGATTCAGCAGCGTTAGCATGAGACTATTTAGCAAAAAAAAAAAAAACTACAGTAGGATAATCACAAAACAATGAAGTGGTGGAACATGACGTGAAGAGCTGATTGGTCGCGAGGGAAGTACATGAGAGTGAAAATTTACTGGTTCATAAGCTATAGAAATTTAAAATTATTTTAATAAATTCTACAGATTTATGAATACCAAATTATCTAGTCTTACAACAACTCCTTAAGTTATAGCGTCAACACCTTTTTTTATGGAGATGTCCGACACCTCCATGGGAAAACACTGTCTACGACATTGTTCGTAACGTGATTTATACTAATCCATCTAAAAAAAAAAAAAGTTGATGTGGCTTCTACGAGTTATGAACGTTCTCTATTCAATCCAAGTATTCAGTTTTTATTTTGGGTTTTCGTCGATGCTAGGCCTAAATTAATGTGGAAGCATATGCTTCCGGTAAAAGTCAAGATTTTCCCCTGGTATGAAGGTATCTTTCTCAAAAGATAAGATGTCAAATAGAAAATGGAATGGTGACATAATTAATTTTTTTAGCATGATACTATTTATCAAAAACAAATCTACAATATGATATTCACAAAACAATGAAGTGATGGAACACGACGTGAAGAGCCAATTGTCCGCGGGGGAGTTTATGTCCGGTTAAATCATGTAGTAGCTAGGCTGTTTAGTTTGAGCTCGTGCTCGGCCTGGCTGTTTCTGGTTTGAGCGCTCATACTCGGTGTGGCATATCACACTTCACTTTGATAGGCTTTGTTTCACTGTACTAGTAAACTGTGATTCTATGCATCTATGACGAGGAGACCTAGAGTAATGCAATCCTCAAATTGTTTTAAAAAAGAATAACAACCCTTTGAAACTCTTAGGAAGTACATAAGAGTGGAAATTTGCTGGTTCATAAGTTGCTATGCCAGCTTCACAACAAATGCAAGAAACATCTAGAGCAAAGTATTTGTATGGAAAATTCTAGAGTTAACATATTTTGGAATGTGGAGATGGCACACCTTACATGTGTAAATAATCTAATGGAGTTCTTCAAGTTCTTCGGGTGCCTCTGCCTAGCATGTACTAAATAATCAAACAGTTCTACAAAAGAATGAAGGGTTCAAAAGATGGACGCTATTGCAATAGTCTAGAGGTAGGTATCCAATAAGAGTTGTATGTGTCTACTCATGCCATGGGGCATGGGTATAGTGTTGAGTATTAGAGTCGATTATTGATCGTTGTAAGTATACATGTTCTTGCTGGTAAGGCGGTAATACATGTTTTGTTTCTAACACTTAGTAGTAGTATCTCAGTTATGCTTTAGAGTAAGCATGGTTTAGCCGTTTGGAATAGAGCACTGGTATGAAAAAAAGGCATGTGAAAAAAGAATGGTGTAGTTGAGTGTGTAGGTTTTTGTATATAGGGCAAGTGTTTAGTGTATATATATTATCATAAAATATTTTTTAGGAACATTGAAAAAAACATCCTTATGAAGTAAATTAAGTGACTACATAAATAAGTAGCCATCTATCTTAATAAGGTCAAGTGCAAATATGGTAATGATGGGAGCGGCGATTTGGCTCCCGGGAGCATATGCTCCCGGTTTTTTCGAAAAATCAGAATAAATCGAAAACTTATCAAAAAAATTCGAAAAAAAATCATGTACGTACCTGATCATGGCACGCACCACCGTGTAAAATGTCGTTGCAAAATGTCATCGTATGCGCCCTGAACAAAAATGACAAATTTCTGACATGAAATGAGATCCAAAAATTTGAATCTCAGATCTGGAAATTTGTCATTTTTGCCCAGGACGCATACGATGACATTTCGGAGCGACATTTCACAAGGTGGTGTGTGCTATGGTCAGGTACGTGCATGATTTTTTTTCGGAATTTTTTGAAAAGTTTTGAAAAACAAAATTTGCTCCCAAAAAATCCGGAAGCAAATGCTCCCGGGAGCCAAGAGGAATTTCCGAGACATCAATAAGTAAATAAAGTGACAATAAGTGTCATAGTTTATTTTTGTAAAATTTACCAAATCAAAGTTTGAATATCATTAAATAGGAGATGAATACAAACTACAAATGATAGTTATAGCATCTAAAATAAAGTATGTATTCATCAGAATAGAAATATTTTTCTTCACTATCACTTTTATTAGTATCTAGCTCAAATCACATTGGAGAAACTACTAATAATATAAAATTCTAAAAACTAAAATAAGAGAGAACCCCAGCTTGATAGCGGTGCTGGATTTGGTCGGTGGTTCATCACACACTTAAGCATCGACGTGCGCCGTCTATTAGACATACCAAAGTCTACAATATCTTCCAGGAAGGGTCACAATCTACAAAAATAAATCAAAAACTCAAATAGATAAATTGGACTAGTAAAACGAGAACATCACAAATTGAAGATCCAATGTCATCTGCTTCTGTCCCTTACTTTTTATGTCTGTTTTATGAGGCTGAGCAGAGCAGAAAAGAAATTATGCAATGTCGTGAAGGAAAAAGTTATATGTGTTTTTTGTTTTCTAAGTGCTAGATTGGTGTGTAGAGGTAAGTAAATAAGAAACATAGAAACTCCAACCAAGGGGAGATAAAAAAAATTTACATATACTAGCACTAATCAACAAGGTAACCAACTAATAATACTATATTCTATGCCGTCTCAACTGTACACATGCTCTAAGTAAAAAAAACAAACTTTAACCTTTTAAATCTAAAACCCTAGCTCGACTCATCACAACATGTCCACTAATAATGTGAAGAGCAAAACCCAAATGGTTTATATAATGCCGAAAACTATACGATTAATGCCACTTAACACATTTCCCATTTCACGTGCATAATTTTCATTTACAAGATTTAACAATCTAAAACATTTCTATCGTGCATTTGTTAAATCGCAGTAAAATGTACTACAAATTTACCAATATGTGCAATCTGTAGTCCGGAAAATTCTTACAAACCATTGTTTTGGCAATCTCGATGATTTGCAGCCCTCATTTGTAGCAATTCTATCCGTGCTGCACAAGGCATTTGCTCCAATACAGCCCCATCCCCAAACTCAGTTTGGGTTCAAACACAAAGACGGCTCAGATCGCTCGATACCCCTTCATAATTAGGATCACGATAGTCTTTTAGAAAACTAAATGAGTATACGTAGCCCTGTACAAAACCCGTATGACCCAGTTTATTAGTACAAATATGTAGCATACATGTAGGTACGGTTGGGTGTACGTGCGCCGTTGAACTCATCGGCGAAGACTTTGTCGGGCGGCGGCGGTCGAGGCCGGCAGGCCGGAGGCACGGCAAGGCAGTGGCATGCCATCCACGGGGCACTGCGAGCGGCGCTGGCCAGCATGAGCCTCGACAGGGATTCTCTGGTAGCAGCGTTCGGACGGACAGTCCGGCCACGTTCTAGCCGGCCAGTCCGATGCGTTAAAGAAGAAGGAGCGCAGTGTCGGACATGTCTGGCGGCTTGTCCGGCGGTGGTGGTCGTGATCGCTAGCGGCACCGTCGGACCTGATCGGCAACAAGAGCTCAGCTAGTTGAGGACGTTCATATCATGGACTCGTGGACCTTTTGATGGAGATCGTGTATGATAGCGTGGCAAATCCGTGATTCTTCCCTAGCTAGCTTATCACCTCCCTGGCCCCTTTTCTCTGTTTCTCTAGACATTTAATCAAGCGGAATCAGGTTCCGTGATTACTTTGGCGTTTTTGGTAGCACCTCATCTCACTTTGTTTAGAGATCAGAGATCATTGCTTTGTACGCTCGAGCGACGGACAGCCCGGGTACGTTCTAGCCCGCCAGTCTGACGCGTCGAAGAAGAAGGAGCACAGTGTCGTACATGTCCGGCGGCTTGTCCGGCGGCGGCGGTCGTGATCTCTAGCGGCGGTGGATATGATCGCTAGCGGTGCCGTCGGACGTGATCGGCAACGAGAGCTCAGCTAGTTGAGAACGTTCATATCGTGGTCTCGTGGAGATTTTGATGGAGATCGTGTATGCTCCATCTATACGGTATATCCACATATGAGTATACCGGCTTTGGATTTGGGCTTTGGAGGGCTGACGGTTAATTAATTAATTAATTTCACTAATTATCCAAAAGCCTAAACTGAGTTTGGGGGAGGGGGTTGTACTGGAGCAAGCCTCGCTGCACAAAAGGCTAATGACAATCTTAATCAAGTGCAAAGACAATTTAGTTGGGATCAAAAGCAACATCATCAACACATGACTAACGAGGAACAAGTGAATCTATAACGCGGTTTAACAATTCTTTGTCCCAGGCGAGTTGTTCTGCCAATATCCCAATACTGATTCAATAATCATAATTTACTTCAATCAATTGCCACAATCTTCTATTCTTCTATCTGCGCACTCAAACACTACAGCCGACTTGCCTTTAGTTGCGCTCGAGCGCCGATTCACAGTTGTGGGCGCCGCCATTAACCAGCTTGGTAGTCGAGGCTGGACCGCTGGAGCCCGCCTTTCACTTCGATGTTTCGTGCTGCTTGCTGTGCACGCCGGTCTGCGTCGGGCGCGGCCAGATGATTACGCCTTTGCCCGCGTCCGGAAGAACAGCCGCTGCCGCTGCCGGAATCAAACCACCACGGGCGGCTAACGGCTTGCGTGCATGGGATCGATAGATCGGTCCGTCACCATACGAGTTTCCCCTGGAGCAACGGCCGCGCGGCGGCGTCGCGGGGCACGCGGCAGCCGAACGAACGGCGGATGAAGCGTTCGTCGTCGGAGGAGACGCGTCGGAGGACGTCCAGGAAGCGGTCCTCGTCGCAGCATGGAAGCGCGACGGGACCTGGTGACGACGGGAAGCCAAACTCCTCCTCCGCCTGCCTCAGCAGCTCCCGGAACACGGGGTGGTTCAGGTCCGTCGCCCGCACCACGAACCGCCGCGACGCGCCGCCCACGCACACGGCCACGTGGCCCGCCGGCACCACCGCCGCCGCTCGGGCCGCGGCGCGTGACCGCCACTGCCGCAGCGTCTGCCTGAGCCAGACGATGTCGCGGATCCTGTTGCATTTGGCCATCTGCACTTGACAGATGAGCTGAGCTGAGCTGCTGTTGCTGCTTTGATGTTCAATGGCGTGGGCGAGCAAGAGTTGGTGGAGTGGAGCTGGCTTCTCGTGGAGGGGAGGGGTGTGCGGTTTTATAGGACGGGACTTTATTTTCCAGTTTTTCTTTTCTTTCGGTTCTAAAATACGTATTTTTTCGAAAATGGGCACTTTATTACTTTAAGTAATAGATCCGGTCTCTGCATAGCTACGATGCACGCAGCCGTACAATAATTTGTTACAAACACCAATAAATCCCACTACAAGAGTTCAAATATCATAAAAAGCAAAAACTAGGTAGGTGGATCCAGCGAAGATCACACTGCCACCCATGTTGGGAAAAAATATCCCTCGCCGTATCCTCCAACCGTGAAGACACCTCCGTAATGAGGTCTCGATGCTCCAACCGCTGAAGTGGTATCCATGAGCGAAGCGTAGCCGTGCGCCGGTATATGACCTGCATAAAAGAGGAAGAAATATTATTGAAAATCTTGTCATTTCTAGATAGCCAAAGCGACCAAATAATGGCAATCGTTTCCATCATAATAAGTTTCCATCATAATAAGACGCTTAAACCTAACCTCCACACCATTGAGCCAATTAACAAATATATTGGCAACACTACACGGTGGGTATAAGGTAGATCCTATTTGGACAGCTGGCCATATAGACCTAGCAAACTTACACTGAAAGAACAAGTGTTTAATAGTCTCGTCTTGGTGATAGAAGACACACTTCTTACTTCCATTCCAGTTGCGTTTGGCAGTATTATCTTTTGTGAGTATAACCCCACGACGAAGATACCATGCAAAAACTTTCATTTTGAGTGGTATCTTCATCTTCCAAATTTTTGAATCATTATCGACTAGAATATCGGGCTTAATCAAAGCATTGTACATGGAAGCCACCGAGAATGCACCATTTTCGGTAAGGTTCCAACGAAACTCATCTGACCCCTGCGTCAATTGAACTATCTCAAGACGTTGTAGAAATTCATGACAGGAGATTTGTCTAGGACCGATGAGACTTCTTCCGAAAGTCACGCTCGGTGGGAAAGTTCGGTGGGAAAGTTTCCAACACCTTAGTGATAGTATCACTTTTGTATCGCACAATATTGTACAATGCCGAGTATTGTTCTCGGAGCGTGGCATTACCAAGCCACTTATCCTCCCAGAAACGAATCTCCGACCCATCCTTAATAGAGAAAGATCCATATGGAAAGAAAAACTTCTTTGTATCCATAAGACCTGCCCAAAAGTGAGTATCTCCTGGTTTCCAAAGAACCTGAGATAATGCCTTTGAGCTAATATACTTTCTCTTGAGTAGTGTTTCCCAAACTCCCTCCTTGATTAGTAGCTTAGAGATCCACTTACCAAGTAAGGCCCTGTTCTTTACCTGGAGATCTTGGATGCCAAGTCCTCCATGGTCTTTGGGGCAGCAAAGCATACTCCACTTAGCCAATCGATATTTACGCTTCTCACTATCCCCTTGCCAAAAGTATCTAGATCGGAAATAATCCAATCTTTTTAAGACTCCTTTAGAAAGTTGGAAGAAAGATATCATATATAGTACCATATTACTTAGTACCACGTTTATGAGAACTAATCTTCCACCCAAGGATAGTAATTTGCCTTTCCAACTGCTTAATCTAATTTGTAGTCTTTACTCGACCATTTTCCATTCGGCATTGGTTAATCTCCGATAATGAATCGGAATAACCAAATATCTAATCGGAAATTGGCCTTCCCCACAGCCGAACAACTCAACATATTCTGCAACATTATCTTGGGCCTCACCGAAACAAAACAACTCGCTTTTATGGAAATTGATTTTTAGACCCGAAAGTTGCTCAAATACTAACAAAATTAACTTAAGATTTCGAGCCTTTTCGATGTCATGTTCCATAAAAAGTATTGTATCGTCGGCATATTGAAGAATAGACAATCCTACATCAACAAGATGAGGAATGACCCCTTCAATTTGGCCCTCTGATTTTGCACGTTCGATCATAACAGCGATCGGTGGCGCGTTCATCGGCGGCGCGTTCGGCCTTCTCGCCGCTGCCTTCTCCGCCGCCTCCATGCGTGCCGCCGTGGTGTCCCCTTGCACAAACACAACTTGATAATAATGCATTCTTTCTTCCGTGCTGTTCCACAGACAGTTAGCAAACAGTATGGAGTCAATTTGGTCTTCAGCATGCATGGTCACACAGAGTTTCTCCTCTCTGTCCACAACTCAGCAATACCACCAGACCATGTTTTGGCTGTTGGGTGCTTGCACCGAAGCCTACGGATAGAACAAGTCTCGTTCCACTTTCAGTACAAGAGGGAAGCTAGCACAGTGCATTCATCTTACACTTAACAGTTATGGCCTTAATTATATCGACAGTATTTGGCGGGAAATTGTACGTAGCGAGTGTTGGCCGGAAATTGCACGCTGCATTGCACCATCGTGGCTCCGCCATCACAAACAATGAAACAAGGTCCGTGGCACATATCTAACAACAGGAAAGTGGAGTGAGATTTAATAATTCTCAGGCGCCCTGATTTCTAGCAATCCACATTATAAAACCTAACTTGGGGGTTAGCTGGTAATCTGATGTTTTTTTGCGAAATACTAGTAACCTGATGTTGAAGGGGAACCCACAGAACAAAATACTAGTCGACCATTACCTTTTCCCTTTTCAGGCTGGCAGCCTAGTTTCTTATATTCAGGTTCTAGGAACATAATTACGTCGGACAGCAGGTTCTAGGAACCCCGGCGGCAGGTTCTGGGCGCTCGGGGACCCGTCGAACGACGATGAGGTGCGGGGGAGGAGGAGTTGGTGTCGTCGGACGTGGAGGAGGAGGGGAAGGGGCTCTCCTCCCCTCGGTGGCGTCCGTCACCGGCGGCCACCCTGGAAGACTTCATCCAACGGGCAGAGGAGCTAGGGGGCTCGCTCCGTCACCGGCGCCGGCGGGGCGCTTTCGCACCGGGAGGCAGAGGCTCCCGTTTTTCGGCGGCGGCGGCGCGTTTCTGGCGGCTGGGGGATGTGCGCGGGGCAGCGGCTCCCAGAAACGGCGGCGCGGTGTCGCCAGGGTCTACCGGGGATGGACCTGCGTTCTCCGGCGGGGCGGCGGCCAGGTCGGCGCGGCCGCTGTCGAGGGCGAGCCACGAGGCTAGGGTTACCGAGGAGGCACTCCCGGTGGTTCGATCGAGCGGCCGAGAGCTGGATGGGCCGGATCTGGCCCAGAGGCCCGCTATGGAGGCCTTGGTGACTTGCCCTACGGGATATGAAGGTGGCCTGCTGGGGCCTGTGACGCCTGCCTCCAACTGGGCTGTTGGGATGGTTGAGCCACAGGATGGACGCTGGCCCAGTGTCACTGGCCCAGCTGTGAGGAGGAGGTTTATATGGCTCTGGATGCCGGCCGGTTGCCCCATTCCAGAGCTAGGGTTCCCTGCAAGAGCGAGTGAGGTGCGGCGACGGCTGCAAGATCCAACCGCACCGCCGCATCGTCTCCTCCGTCGAATCCCACCTCCCACCCCACTTTCTCGTTCCTTCGCGGCGGTTCTGATGGAGCGTGGCGAGGAAGGCCGCAAGAGGCACCTCGACGAGCCCGGACGGCGCGCGGTGGGCGAAGGGTATGGAAGGCGGGACAGGGGTGGCAGAGCTGGTGCGGGAGGAGGCAGACAGGATGGGGGTAGCAGGGGAGATGGCGGCTGGCAAGAGAGGGAGGCAAGTTGGAGACAAGACTATGGAAGATCTGAGGGTGGCTATCAATATCAAGATGGCGACCAGGCGTACAGATACCAAGAGCGCGGCAGGGAGAGCTGGGAGGCTCCGCTGCAGAGATGGAGGGAGCAACCTCGCAGGGATGAGGCGCTGGACCCGCGGCAAGGCGACCGGGAGGGCTATGCAGGTCAAGGGGACCGAGGGCCTCGGTCGCAGGCCAAGGCGAAAGGAAAGAAGAACTCCGGCAATGTCGCGGGGGCGGCGCTGCAGAAAGGCAAGAACAAGGTGGGGCAAACCAAGGCTGGCGCGCCGGTGGCTGGAGAGTGCTTCAAGTGTGGACGGGAGGAGCATTATCAATCTGAATGCCAATTTGAGCCCCTCTGTGTCATCTGCAGCGGCGAAGGACACTCCTCGGCGAGCTGCCCGAGCCGTGGGAAGTCGCTGCGACTGCAATCGATGGGACATGCCATCACAGGGGGCGGGTTCTATAACATTGACGTTGAGCCTTTGAAGGCGGGCCAGGTCTCCGGGGAGACTTTCACGGCAGTCATCAAGTTCAACGATGAGCCCCTTTCTGAGGACAAGCTCTCGGAGGAGCTGAAGCTACTGGTGGACGACCTTTGGGATTGGCAAGTGACCAAGCAGTCAGTTTCGGAGTTCACTGTGGTGTTCCCCTCACGAGCCACGCTCCGCCTGGCCACTGCAAGTGGAAAGCTGTTCTTGCCAATCAGTGAGAAGGAGACGGCGATCCGGGAGGCGTTCCTCGCACCTAAGCCGAGCCTAGTGCTGCCGTCCACCTGGGTGCGTCTCACTGGGGTGCCGGAAGACCTGATGACCAGGGAGCGTCTCATGGCGGCATTCGTCATGGTGGGTAGGCCGATCGATGTGGATGACTTGTCGATCATGAAGCATGACAGGGAGCCCATTCGCATCCGGTTCCAAGGGAGGTACCCGGAGCGCATGAAGGGTTCGGTGCAGGTGTTTGTGAATGGCGAGGGGTACACGGTCACGCTGCAGGTGGAGGAAGGGCCACGCGGGGGAGCCGGTGGCAGTTCTGGCGGGCCTCCGCCACCACCACGACTGGACCAGGACGACGCTGGCTCTGAGGAGATGTCCTCTGATGACGAATGGAACAAGCACAGGAAGAAGAAATCATCTGAGCAGAACAAGGAGAAGGGCAAGGGGCGGACTCGGGAGCTGGGAAGAGCTCGGGCCAGTCTGGGGCCAGGAAGTTGACCTCACAGAGCGCGCCCCCCGCGTCCAGGATCCAGGGAGGACCTGTGGGCGGGCTGGTGCAGCCCTTTGACCAATACGGAACCAACTTGGGGCTCGAGTTGGGGAGGTCCTCGGACAAGGAGGCGGGGCTGGATGGGGGCGCAGTGTTGCCTGCTGTTGACGCTCTGCAGGTTCCGGGGAGTGGGGTGCTGGTGGCCACTGAGGGCTCGCTCGTGTCCACGGAGACGGACTCGCAGGTCACGGACCCGATCTCCTCCTGGGTGGCTGAGAGCCCTTCTATGGGTGGCCCACCTACCAAGATCACAAGGTTGGGCTCGCCAGGGAGGGAGCCGGAGGCGGATAAAGATGGCTGGGTGGTGTCTGACTCGGAGGAGGAGGGCGACGATGAGAGGGAGGATGCCGTGGCACCTGCCATGCACAAGAACTTGCTGAAGGAGGCCATGGTCGACGTGCCGCTGGTGCAGGGGAGGAGGTCCAAGGCGATCCCATACGCGCGCAAGAACAAGGAGGTGGTGGCGGCGGTGCGCAAGAGCGACAGGAACGGCGGCGCTGATGCTGGGACCCCGGCACTTGAGAAGGCGCAGCGCCTCGCCGCGGAGAAGAACCTGGAGATCGTCAAGGGCAAGAACAAGGCGAAAGGTACGGATTTTTCGGTTCTTGATGTTCTTCCTGATGCGCATCTTTCCTCGGTGGTTAGGGACAGTTGTTTGATCTTCCACCCGAAGGTGGGGGCGCCTAGGGAGGCACTGTCGCTGGTGAGAGCGAAGGAAGCTGTGCAAGCGGCTATGGCGGAAACCCGACACCGTCTGGAGGCAGAGGAGTTGGCCAGGCGGGAGGAGTCGGATGCGGTGGCGGCAGGGGCTACCACCAACGGGGATGCTGGGACATCCGCCTCGAACCTCTCTCCGTCTGAGGCACCAGGGGTGGCGTCTGGCGCGGAGGCGCGGGGTGGGCCGGGGGAGGCCGCGGCTTGGCCTGTTCTGATCGGGCTTAAAGGAAGACCTAGGCGCAGCTATGTTAAGCCTGTCAGGCCTACGCTAACGGTAAGGAAGGGGCTGACCAAGAGGAAGGGTCCCAAATGAGGGCGCTCATCTATAATCTTCGGGGTTTTGGGCGGCTAGGGCGCCGATCCCAACTCAGATCCTATATGAGACAAGAGAGGGTAGATATCCTAGGCCTCCAAGAGACTATTAAACCGGATTTCACCTCCGGGGAGCTTCGTAGCCTCGAGTGTGGTGGAAAGTTCGCTTGGAACTGGGTTCCAGCCGAGGGGCATTCAGGGGGAATGTTGTTGGGTTTCAGGGACGAGTGCTTTGAGGTAGGCATATGGAGAAAAGGGAAATTCTTCATCAGTGCAGACATCTACCAGCGCAATAACAAAGTTAAGTGGTGTTTCGTCCTTGTTTACGGCCAGCTGATCACTCTAGGACAAGGGAGTTCCTAGAAGAGCTTGAGGCGGAGGTTGCTAATTGCAGCTTACCTCTGGTGGTCGGGGGCGACTTCAACCTCATTAGGAGGAGTCAAGACAAGAGTAATGAGGTAGTCTGCTGGTCGAGGATCAGACGCTTCAACGATGCCATCGCCGCGATGGCCTTGAGGGAGCTGAATCGGGCAGGGGCCCGCTTTACCTGGACTAACAATCAGCTTGACCCCATTCGTTCGGTGTTGGACAGGGTGTTCGTCACCCCCTCGTGGGAGACTATCTTTCCCCTGTGTTCTCTCTTGGGTGTCACAAGGATTGGGTCTGACCATAACCCACTTTTGCTGGACAGCGGAGAGAATGGTTTTAAACGGCCACCAAGATTCTTTTTTCAGACATGTGGTTTAGTGTGGCCGGTTTCGACGATCTTGTAAGGGGCAAGATCGAACTCTGCATACATGAGAAGGGTCCTCATCGCTGCAGCATTGATCTTTGGCAATGCATCTCCAGGTGCCTGCGCCAGTTCCTCAAGGGATGGGGTGCGAATCTTGGGAAGGAGAAGAGGGATTTTCGGGCGGGTCTGCTTCGGAGGGTGGCCGAGCTTGATGCGATTGCGGACTCTTCCGGGCTTGATGAGGTGGGATGGGCCCTCCGGTATCATCTAGAGGACCAGCTTGTCCATCTCGACGAGGTGGAGGAGGAATATTGGAGGCAACGTAGCCGCCTTCAATGGACCCTCCAAGGGGATGCTTGCACGGCCTACTTCCATGCCATTGCTAATGGGAGAAGGAGGAAGTGCATGATCCCGCGTCTTAGGGTAGATGACCGCGAGATTGATGACCAGAAAGGCATGACCGAGCATATCTATGAGTTCTACTCTGGTCTCATGGGGGCGGAGGGTGAGCAGCAGGCTTTCTCCCTTGCTCCTGGCCTTTGGGATGAGGCGGCGAGGATCTCACAGGAGGAGAACCTAGCCATGGAGATCACCTTCACACCGGAGGAATTAGATGGAGTCCTCGACTCCATGAAGCATGACTCGGCTCCGGGACCGGATGGGCTTCCGGTGTTGTTCTTTAAGAAATACTGGGGTATTCTTAGGACACCTATTCTTCAGATCCTTAACGATTTCGCCCTAGGGAGGGTGGACATCGCTAGGCTCAACTTCGGCGTTATCTCGCTTATCCCGAAAGTGAAAGGGGCTGATGATATTAGACAGTTTAGGCCCATAGCGCTTATTAATGTTATCTTCAAGTCCATAGCCAAAGCGTACGCGATTAGGCTCAGACCCCTTGCTAACAGGACGATTGATAGGAACCAGACTGCTTTCATCAAAGGCAGGAGCCTGCACGAGGGTGTGTTGGCGCTGCACGAGATCACACATGAGTTACGTGTTAAGAAACTGAAGGCTCTGCTACTTAAGCTGGACTTCGAAAAAGCTTACGACAGGGTCAATTGGGACTTTTTGAGGGAAGTCTTGCTGAGAAAGGGCTTCTCAGCAATGGTGGTGCACCGTCTGATGCAATTGGTCACTGGGGGACAGACGGCGGTGAATGTCAACGGGGAGATTGGTCCTTACTTTCGGAACGCGAGAGGTGTGAGACAGGGGGATCCGCTCTCGCCCATTCTCTTTGACTTCATGGCAGACTCGTTGGCAGCCATCCTCTCGAGGGCCAATGAGGCGGGGCACATCAAGGGTGTTGTGTTGCACCTCATTCCGGGAGGAGTAACCCACCTCCAGTACGCGGATGACACTATGGTCATGATCGAACCTTCACGATTAGGAATTGCTAACTTGAAGTTCATTCTGCTATGCTTCGAGAACATGTCGGGGCTCAAGATTAACTTCGACAAGAGTGAAGCCATTGTGACAGGGGTCGCAATGGAAGAACAGAAGAGGGTGGCATGCGCACTCAATTGCAAGCTAGGGAGCTTTCCTCTTCGTTACCTCGGCCTACCGATAAGCGACAAAAGGCTGACGGTAGCGGATTGGTCCTTTCTGACGGAGAAGGTCGGGCATAGGGTTGATCCCTGGCAGGGTCTCTTTCTCGCATCGGCGGGTAGACTAGAGCTGACAAACTCGTGTCTCTCGAGTCTTCCGATGTTCGCTATGGGTCTTTACCTCCTCTATGACTCTACGCATGGGGCGATGAACTCCTCGAGGAGCCGTTTTTTCTAGGAAGGGGTGGGGAACAAACGCAAATACCATATGGTGGACTGGGCCACGGTGTGCAGACCTAAGGAGTATGGAGGGCTGGGAATTCTCCATACGAAAAACATGAATATTGCTCTTATGGTAGGTTGGATTTGGAAGCTCTACCAGAATGCGGAAGGTCTATGGGCGGACCTTCTAAGGGCCAAGTACTTGGGCAATAATGACTTGTTCTCCCCGTTGGTACCGACTAAAGGGTCCCAATTCTGGAAGACAATACAGAAGCTCAAATTGTACTTCAGGCTGGGGGCCAAACACCACGTCCGTGATGGGAGACAGACGTATTTCTGGCTTGACTGGTGGACGGGGAGGGCCCCTTTGTATCTGATGTTCCCGTGCCTCTTTGCCTGCTGTGACAACCATTTCGCTACGGTGGCAGGGGTTAGGACAAAGGTGGGGTGGCACATCAGGTTCCGCCGGACCTTTGGCACTGCTGAGGTGGTAGAATGGGAAAACCTCTGCAGGATTTTTGATCTACACCCACACTCCATGGGGGAGGACCAAGTGTCTTGGGGCTTGGAGCCATCCGGGACTTTCTCTACACACTCCTTATACCTTCGCCTGTCGCAAGGGGCGACGGTCACATTCTTCAAGGAGGTGTGGGCTACTAGAGTTCCCCCAAAGATAAGGGTCTTTCTTTGGCAACTCATTAGGGGGCGGCTTCCGTCGGCAGAGCAGGTGGCCAAGAGGCATGGACCATCCGACGGGCGCTGCGCGATGTGTGGTATGTTGGAGGACTGCGACCACATTTTCTTCAGCTGCCACCTCGCGAGATTTTTGTGGGCTGGAGTTAGGGAGCTCCTCTCATGCACCTGGGATCCGACAGGGGTCGGGGACTTCATCTCCTTAGTACAAGGCCTGTCTGGGCCCCTGCGTAGACTTGCTTGGTATGCCTTTGCGGCGTTAGCGTGGACGCTTTGAAATATACGCAACAAGCTAGCTCTAGAGGGGAAAATGATCGCACATCCGGCTGACGCTATGTTCACGATGTCTATATACATGCAGAGCTAGAGGGTACTGGTCAGACAGCGGGACAGGGTGCTTCTGGACGAGGCGCTGGGAGAGCTTAGGCGGCTTCAGGCGAGGACAAGGACCGGAGCTCCATGACAGGCGGCGTCCTAGTGTAGTATCTACCTTTTCTTTGTCCTTTCTTGGGTAGCCTGAGTGGCACTTGTATGGATTTATGGTACGTGTGTGTGTGTGTGCTTGGTCTCAGACGATATTTGTATGTGGTGGATTGCTTCGTTTGCCATGTGGGCTTTATATATAAAGCTGGGCCGAGGGCCTTATGTTTAAAAAAGGAACATAATTACGTCGAGTAAAAAAAACTAATCAAGCATTACTGATGACGATGATGCTTCACTTCCCTGTATTCTCTTTTGCATCCTAATTCGTAACCAACTGTCTGGCACCCTAAATCCCTTTTCATCATTAGCATATTTGTTTTAAGTAGCGGCGTCAACCGACCGACCGATGATGCTGGCAGGTTCTCCAAAATTCAGAAATGCAGCCTTTGTTTTGGTTTCACCTGAAAACCACATTTCTGCGCGTTTTACATTGCGGCAGGAAGCAAAACTGATGCTTAAACATAGTGTGCAGTTTGGCTAAGCAACATTAGCATCGCGTAACCTTTCACTACCTGGTAATCAGGCTGAAAATAATTTTCAAAATCGGTAGTTTTTTGCCACCTAGCAGAAGCATCGGGATGCAGATATAATTGTGGCTTTAGTTCTCCTGCATCTTGTCCGCATGATCTTTTGTTCTCCCGATTTTGTTCGCTCGTCACATGGTACATTATGTTCTCTCGATCATGCTACAGAGAGATTCAGCATAAGATTGACACTTGCAGAAGTTCAGACAAACAGCATGCATGGAATATATTCTGCACACATAAAATCTGTAAAACAGTATATAAATATGTCTGGTTTACTGCAGTGGTAGTTAGCACATGATTCCAACCTTTACGGTCTGTTAAAATTATCCAAGGACTTCCCATAAAGATCCAGGGAGTGAGTGCAACAAAATGTGGAGGAAAAAGGCCTTTGAATCTTCTGTGCCAGCGAAGCCGGGGATAAAAATAAACGGACAGGCAGACCGAAGCCAATATGTTAATCTTATACTTGTCTACTTCAGTGGACCGTAAGTTGTGGTGTAGTTGTACTATAGTAAGCACTTGTGAATTAGAAAGAATTCTTCCTGCTTTACGACAGAGTGTCATATGTCTTCATGCGTTTCAAGCTGTTTAGCATATCAAGCTTAGACTCCATTAATATTAGTCCCAGTCGATTGATTTGACACATACTCACCTTGTAAGAACTAAGAACAATAATGCATGCTTTCTGTGCTGATTGATGAATTTGTTCTGTTCTCACAATGACCGTATAGTTATAACTAAATTAACTAGTTATTATTGAGAGAATTCAATGTAAAATTCATATCTTGCAGTCAAGAGTTATTCGATGGGGAAAAACACAAGCTTTATATACCAAAGGAAACTTTTATCTTGATGAGATGTATAGGTCGTCAAACTTACGGTATGTTCCATGCTGGCTTGTTGGAAAAAGGATATATAGAACCATCTCTGAGAGCTGCTTGCGCTTATGTACAAGATATTTTCTTTGACAACAGACATGGAAGAAGATGGAAAATATAGGGAACACGTATAGTTGAGGAATTACTTTACTTATTGTTGATTTACTGAGTAGCTAAATGAGCGATTTACATGCATATCACAAAGTCCAAAGTTCTTTTCCTGTAAACTACCATGTCACGAACCCATTCCTCACTGAAGCTGTTCGAGTCAAGTGTCGACGGGAGGAACGTCAACGTATCAGAGAAGCCCACCTCGCCAAGAAGGACCAAGTCCAGTAGCGGCCCAGGTCGGTGCGTAACTATCCTGTTAAGTCTCGACCAGAGACTGGGGGAAAGGCATTCATTCAGAGACAAGTGTAATTGACTTCAGTTCTGTCTAGAGCTTCTCTTCCTCCTCCTCCCGATTCGTCGGTGGTTCTACCAAATTCCAGCGTGACGCTGAGTCAATTACAATTGTCTCTGAATGAATGCCTTTCCCCCAATCTCTGGTCGAGACTTAACAGGATAGTTACGCACCGACCTGGGCCGCTACTGGACTTGGTCCTTCTTGGCGAGGTGGGCTTCTCTGATACGTTGACGTTCCTCCCATCGACACTTGACTCGAACAGCTTCAGTGAGGAATGGGTTCGTGACATACCAAGACTGAATCTTATTCTGGTTGATCGAGAGACGCACAATTTGTAATGGCGTACGTCTTTAATTAGCACCTTGTTTTACGAGAAATGATTAGCCCCCAAATGATTAATCCTACCTAATACAAAGGTTTATTTATCCTTTCGCGCCGATCAGAGATTCCATCTGCATTAGAGCAGTATGTATTATTCCAATGGAACAATATTGCAAGATCTATATTATGTAGGCGTATAGGACAATTCTTTCATCGCCTAAGTTGTGCTGATCGTATGGAGTGCATGCACCGAATCGAACATTGTCATGTTCCCTCGTACTTAGATGTACGTGTCAAGTACCCACGATAAGTACACACATTTCCCTCGCCGGCATAATTTGTTTACTTGGCATACGTAGTGGGTGCCTTGCAACTGGAAATGATGGCTGTGGATCGTGGTGTCGCATATGGGAGCATGTGGCTGACGCCGCAGCATGGCCGTATTATACGATAGATTCGTATGGCTTGTAGCTAATTCTATAGTTGTACATGGACCGTATTAGGCAAGGTGATCCCCTGGCGTCTTTGCTTTTTAATACTGCAGTTTATGTGTTTTCTAGAATGCTCTTTAAGGGCTGCAGTGAGACAGGTTTAATCAGAGGCTTATGCTCGGATTTTATTCCAAGGAATAGTTAGTGTGTGCAATATGTGGATGATACCCTCTTGTTCAAGAAAATAATGATAGGGTAGCTATTAATTTTAAATGAAACCTTAATTGATTTGAGAAACTATCTGTGATGTGTATTAGTTATCACAAAAGTAGGTTGATTGGCATAAACATGGAACATGTATACATACTCCATTTTTTTTTGTCATTTTTCAATGGGTGAAGGGAAATTCCCGGTTAAATATTTAGGGCTCCCTTTGCATTTTGAGAAATTAAAGATCAAGACTGGATTCTTGTCGATCAGTTCATGACACTGCTGAGCTCAAGTCGCCACTGGAACTGAAGCCGGACTAATCTCTCAACCTTTCAGTTGGATTGTACTACGTATCTCTTTTGCTTTGTGTTGCCGTGTTGCTGAAAACTCTTCTAGCTTAGTAGCAGTTGGGCGGTTTTGAGTGGTCTCGCTACGGCGCACCCTTTCCCCCGGCAAAATAAAAACTTGCAGAACTGAAGTTTATCTTCCTTCTGTTTTAGTTCCCGTTAAGGATTTCTATAAAATACTATGGTTTCGTTTTTCAATGGAAAAGAAAGGCAGAAGCGGTCTCTATATTAGTCTAAGAAAAAGAACGGTTCGTTTTCAGATTAGCTGTGCATCACAATGAGTATGCCGAAACTTAGGGTCCTCTCAAATTTAATCTAGCCTAATTAATCCAAGAACATGTATCAAAAGCAGTACTGGTTGGAAGTACTTGATAGTCCACGGTTAGTACAACTAAGCACAAGAAAGGACGATCGATGCGTGCATCTGCCCCACCCATGTATACATCATTGAAGTAGTATATGTATTTTAGACTTATGTATTTAGCGGCATAAGAATAAGACCTGGTCTCTACATGTAATGATGTAATCGTGTTGATGATGTGATCTCGAACCTGAAATTAGGACGCACAAATTTCGGTTGAAACAGCCGCTCCAGTCCACTGCCATCGTATATGATTGCTCCCGTCGCCGGAGATTCTGGGGGCCGGCCGGGCCTCCGCATATGCATGTGCGACGGCCCGAAGCAGTGACACGTACATACATCGGTCGAGGTCATGGCGCTCCCGTAGCTCAGACGTCGTTGCACGAGCGGATGCTGGATCGTCGCGGCAAATTTTCAATCAGGGCGTCGACCCTGATGCCTTGTGGACATATACGATGCAGACGACTCGCCAAACCGTGCACTACTAAGAGCATCTTCAGTCGCGTCTCCAAAGCGTCTCCCAAAGCAATTTGGGGTGCGTCGGATCAAAAAATGGTTCCAGGGTGTCCTCTAAATCCGAATCTTGTCCGTCGCGGCTCGATACGGTGTTCGGCGCCCCGACGCTCCGGGCACGTCGGACACAACGAAAAGCGAGGCGAACCGACGTGGGACCGACGCGTCAGCGGCTCGTAAGGCTAAAACCCCGTCGCCTACCTTTGGTCAAGCGACGTTAATGGCGTCCCTGTTTTTGCCAGGCGACGCAGGGACGCGTCTCATCGTGAATGGCCGCGTGGCCGTCCGCGCCGGCGTTATTGCGTGCAACCACCCGCTGCCGCCGTTGTACATTAAGACGCCCTGCGGTTCGTCTCTCACCGCTCCCAAACCTTCTCTTCGCCGCCGCCCCTCCCAGATCTTCTCCTCGCCGCTCCAAACAATGTCGACCTCGTCCTCCCGCAAGATCGCCGCGGCGAACGGATTCGGCTGTGGCAGCCTAACCGTGCCAGAGGCGTGGGCGCTGTACCGCGCGGGATATCCTATCCCGCCGGACATGCGCCTGCCAAGCAGCGGCGCCTAGAGGATGGCCGCGAACGGCATTGGCGTCCCGCCGCCGCCGAAGCCGGGCACGGAGCAATGGAGGGACGACATCAAGGCCCGGCGGGCTCAACTCACCGCCCAGGAACGGGTGGATCCGACATGGGCGGCCAAGGACAACGACGAGTGGTGGGCCACGTACTTCAAGACCAAGTACGACATCGAGATGAGCAGCACCATCGGCCTCATCGGCGGGCCGAACAGCTGGAACAAGGACGGCCGCGCCCTGTTCTGGGGCGTTCCGGGGCGCACCCTCGACAACGTCATCCGTGGCATCCGCAACGGCGCGCCAAAGTTGGAGACGCCTCCCTCACCGCCAGCGTCTCCTCGAGGAGGACCACCGCAATAGCAGCCGAGGAGGATGACGTACTCGTCCTCCTCGAATTCTTCTTCCTCAGGACCGGCCCGGTCGACGCCGTCCTCGTCGTACCGCTCGGCGCCCTACACCGTCCCCAAACGGGAGGTGAAGGAGGAGCCGGCGACGCCCGTCAACACGAGGTGTGGCGGCAGCGGCAGCCGGCGGCAGCAAGAGAGGCGTGGCGGTGCCCTCCTCATCCCGAAGCCGGAGGTGAATGAGGACCGGAGGAAGCGTTGCAGGCGGCGCTGCTAGCGGAGTACGAGCGGCAGCAGCGGCTCATCGCTAGCAGCGACGACCCCGAGGACTGCCTAGGATTACAGGTGGGGTGCTTGGCGTCGATGAACGACAAGGACGCCTGGAGGGGCGACATCGACAGGGCGATCGCCATGTCCATCCGCGACTCCGGCAAGCCGCTCGTGGACCTCACCGACGACGGCGCAGAACCAAGCGGCTTGGTGAAGGACAAGCCCGTCGACGAGCCCGACGAGCGCGTCAAGCAGGAGGTTGTCACCGACGACATGTACAGCTTCCGTCAATACTAGGACGTCTCCGGCCGCCGCAAGTAATTCTATATTAGGTTTAGTTTAAATTTAGTCAAATTTCGTTCGAATCTATGTAAATATATGCCAAGTTTGGATGAATCTATCGAATCTCGCTTAAGTTTAAAATTTTCAAAATTTTGTTTGGGGAACGCGACTAGGGAGCGACGTCCCCAAACGCGGCACGAACGAAACGCGTCCCCCACACGCTCAATCTGGCGCGATTTGGGGGACGCGACAGGAGATGCTCTAAATTACCGCAGAGATCAAAACTAATGCAATGCTCAATTTTGAAGGAAGAAAGGTAAATACACTCCAGAAGTACTGGGAAATTTGATGATCTTTAATTTGGGGATTATATAAAATTAATATGGGTGTGTCTATGTCTCAGTTGACTGAGATTTTCTTAAGTCTCAGTCAACTCAGAAAAGTGCAACTGCAGTTCAAAGAAAAGTGCAACTCAGTCCAGTTGCACATTTCTGGCAGAAAAGTGCAATTGCACTTTTTAACAGAAAAGTGCAACTCAAGTAGACTTAGACTTAAGAAAATCTCAGTTGACTGAGACATAGCAAAACCGAATTAATATACCTAGTTCACAAAAAACGTAAGAAATATATAGAGCAAAGTATTTGGGGGAGAATTCTAGTGTTAACATATCTTGCAATGTGGAGATATGGTCCTACGTACATGTGTGAAGAATCTAATGGCATTATTCTACACGTTCCATAGGTGCATTTACCTGCCATGTAAATAGCTAAATAGTGCTACCAAGCTCGAACAGTTTTCAAGATGGGCACTAGATTTGGAATAGCCTAGAGGTAGGTACCAAATAAGAGTCGTAGTTTCCACCCCATGTAATTATTTGCTTGATTATTGCTCTAGGTAGTATATACATGATTTTTTCCTGTAATCCATGTTTTTCTAACATTTATTTCTTCACTTCTGTTTCAATATAAGAACATTATAGTCGCTTTGGGAGAAGCGCCTAGTGTTAAATAAGATAGCATTAGATAAAAAGGAGTGATGGAGTAGATTAAGTAGAGTGTGCTGGTAGTTGTGTAACCATGTATATTATGGTGGCTCACTTAGTGTGTATTCTCCAAAAATAGTTTCCCACAACTTAGAGAACACATCCTTATGAAGAAAGTTTAATGACTATCGAAATAACTAGTCGTTGTGTCTCAATATGTTTTTCTAATTTACCAAATTATAGTTTGAATATATTTAAATAAGGCATGGATACTAATTGTGAATAAAAGAATATGTTTATAAAATAAAGTGTGTATTAATTAAAATGCCGATACAATTCTTGGTTATTTCTTTTTATGCCCGCGACTCAGAACTGCTGGATAAGCTCGTAAATTGGACACACACTCGAGTATGAAAGGGCAACGTCCAGCCACCACAACATTTGACATAAACCTGGAACAACGAAAGAAAAACCCTAACATAGGCGATCTAAAAGTGAAGGAAATAGGTTAGATAATTTGTATGAATAAATTACAATGAAGTTAATTTTGAGAAATAATAACATCCACTACGGGAAAGCCAGGCATTGCCGTGCGGCACTTTGCACGGCAAAGGAGCCTAAATGCACGGCAAAGCCTTTGCCGTGCGTGCACGCACGGCAAAGAGTGGACGGCAACGAACCCGACGGCAACGACGCCTTTGCCGTGCGCGTCGACATTTTGCACGGCAATGGCCTTTGCCGTGCGCGCCCTGGGCTGCCGTGCGGCAGGCGCTTTGCCGTGCGCATCGCCTTTGCCGTGCGTGCACGCCTTTGCCGTGCGAGCCGACGTTGCCGTGCGGCCACCTCGTTGCCGTGCGGCACAACGTTGCCGTGCGGTGGGCTTTGCCGTGCGGTGGGCTTTGCCGTGCGATGGGCTTTGCCGTGCGCCAGCACACCAGCACGCACGGCAAAGGCCCCTCCAGGCACGCCCAGCAGCTTCCCAGGACTACAGGCTGCGGCCACGTGGCTCCTTTGCCGTGCGGGTGCACACGGCAAAGTGACCAAAAGTCCTTTGCCGTGTGCACACGCACGGCAAAGGGCCCTGTTTTTTTCATTTTTTTGCTGTTTTTTGCGTATTCCCTGCATTTTAAATATAGCAATTGATAATATAGCATATACAACATATAATCTTCAACATAACATCACCAGACACTACGGGAACACACAAATACATCAACCGCACATATTCATGCATACAATGCATTACATAGAGTCCATAGTCCATCCACACAAGTTACATAGAGTCCATATATAGTGCAATGTCCATTATTACAATCCATTACAAGCATACAATCCGACAAAGTGCACAAAGACCATGCCATCAACCTTGTCCTCCTCCGCTTCCGCCGGCCTCATTGTCATTGCCTTGTGACATAAAATCTATAAGCAGGTTGATGGAATGAACATTTGCATTTGCATATTGAACACTTGAACAAGCACAAGTAGCGGGTTGGGCACAAGCGTAGGAGGACTCACCGAGGTTCATGCTCCGGATGATGTTCATGTTGTTGACGGTGATAAGTGTCCCCGGGGTATGAGTGGGCGGTGGCGGCATCCACGGCAAAGAGTAAGGTGGAGGAGGAAGACTCCCCGGTGGAGAAGACAGAGCCGTCTGGCTCATCAGCCAGCTCATCTGTGCCTGCTGCTGCTGCATCATCTGCTGCTGCTGTTGCATCTGCTGCATCATCTGTGTCTGCTGCTGCTGGTACTGCAGAATCTGCTGCTCCATCTGCGCCCTTTGCTCCTGGGCCGCCTGCTCCTTTGCTGCCATCTCCTCCTACGTTGTGTTGCCGCGATGTCATTAACATTTCAATGGAAAGCATGTAAAGGAAATGTAGAGGCCCAAGGAAGAACATACCCGTAACCGCTCGACAGCTAGATCCGAAGCCCGTGGCCGGGGCTCTACCTCAGGCTGGCCGCTCTTACGACCACGACGGATCTGGCGGAGAGAGGGAACCCTCGCTGGGTCGACGCACCCGTCACCAAACCATAGGCGGCCATGCTTCAAGCCTTCTCCCGCAAGCACCGCGACCTCAGGGTCAAAGTCCTCGGCCTCTGGGTTGGCATCCTCGCCGTACTTCTGCTTGAACTTGGAGACATACGACGTGCACTGGGTCTCGGATTGCGGGTTAACCCACACGGACCCCGTCTCAGGATCAGGCGTCTTCCTTTGCTTCACCTTCTTTAGCACGGCAAAGACGTTAGGCTTCGCTCCTGTCCTGACTTCCTGCAAAAGAGAACATGTAATAAAGTGAAGTGGCACACCCTTGCAGAGTTAGCAAATATATAACATGAATTCAAAGAATGAAGGAACCATTAATTTGCTCACCTCCTTCTGCAGGTGAAGAGAGATGGGGATGCTGCCTTGGATATGCGATCCACCTCGCATCTCTGCCCGCTTCTTCTTGCCCTCCTCGTGCTTCTTGAGGTCGGGGGCATGTCCACCACATGACCATCGCACGAAAGCACCTATCGTCGTTGCCGACGTACTGAGGAGGGTTCTACATGCACAAGATAAACCCATTATGGTAAAATAAACTACATGGCGATAAAGAAATCAATAACACATAAATGCAAATACCTGCAAGTACTGCCACGGCTGCATGAGCGTGTCGCGAGCGTCCTCCTTAGACATGTGGACGAAGCGGTCGGCGTGCCAGTCGCGGACGCATTGAACACGTGCCTCGTAGTGCATGCCAGTCACCCTCTTCCTTGCAAGCTGGTGTAGGACATCATCGCACACATTCTCCTTGCCCTCGGCCCTCTTGAAGTATTTCTGCAACCATGCACATAGGTGAAACAAGGGGCATTAGTGCAATTATTGTGAACCAAGGAGAGTGTATGAATGGTAAGAAGTCAAAAGTCACGTACCCAGAATTTGGCAACAACCATATCCGCCGCGGTGCCGCGGCCAAGAGGATCTTCCGCGAGGCTGTAGTGCGCCCACCTCCAAGCTACGTCGCAGCCACCAGTAGGGAAATTGACTATCCCAGGGAAATACCATCTAAGTAGGCCCCAAAGGATGTTCGAGTACCCACGTGGCGGTCTCTGCGTCGGGTCTTCAAACTGGAACGAGCTGCACCATGAAACGACAACATCAATATGTATGTGATAATAATTTTGATAATGACAAAATTGCGATAACGAAATGCCAAAAATTAACATGTACCTCCTTCCATAGGGCTGTAGAACAACGTGCCTGTAGCGCCAGCTCTTCAGCGAGGGGAGCTGTGTTATCCCACGCCGATATGGCTTCCTATCACGTGGTCTCAGCCTCTCCACAGCTGGAACGTACTGGTAATCCTCCGGCTCACACCACTCTAGGCTTGGATCAGGATCGAACACTAAGTTCCCCAACCCCTCATCCTCCGAGAGGTCCTCCTCGTCCCCCTCCTCCTCCTGGTCCTCCCCACCCCCCTCCTCCTCCCGGTCCTCCCCACCCACCTCCTCCTCCCGGTCCTCCCCACCCCCGTGGTGCTCCCGGTCCTCCTCCTCGTCATCATCATCGGCTGCGGGAGGGGGCTAGGACTAGGAGTGAGTACCCGCGTCGCATTCTTCCTACGCGGCCGCCCCCGTGGGAGCGACAGAGGGGGCTAGGAGGGGGGGTACTAGCTCGGCCCCGCCTCGAAGTCCCTACACCTACCAAGTCCTTGAGCTTCTTTTTAAGACCGCCACCCCTTTTTTTTGGCGGCATGCTTCAATCACCTGCAAACACAAATGAAGAGAGTGATTTATTAGTACGCAATATTGTAAAGAGATAAATATTAGTGAAAGCAACAGAAATATAAGTAGATGAACATTAATGAAAGCAACAAAAAATGCAAAAGGATGAACATTAATTAATTAGTGGAAGCAACAAATAGCTACCATAGAGTTCTCTCAAACATAGCACGGAGTTCTTACAAATAACCTAGCTAGACAATCTCTATTACACGGAGTTATTACAAATAGGCTAGCCTCACAATTACTACTACATAGATCGAGCTCGTGTCGCCATCCGTGATTGGACCGCGTGTCTCCTCATCGTCATCAGGCTCGGCGAACCAATAATCATCAATGAAACCTGGAGGTGGTCCATCCGCATCGAGGTCAATCCCCGCTTTGAACGCCTCGAGCAAACTCAGGTCTTCCGGGCACAGACATCCTCAGCTTCATCTTCTGCATTGTCTCCATCCATGCCCGCGTCTTCTTGTTCATCGTCTACGACCATGTCATCGATAGTCGGCAAGCCGATTGTGAAATGGCCGGGGAGCCCTTCTTCCTGATAAAACTCGACACTCCTTGCTGAGGGGTCTACGCGGCGGTAATCGTCCTTGTTTGGCGGGGGCGGCCTATTGCGTGAAGGCACCGTCATCACAACATCCCATCCATGTAGACGTTTTGTTGGGTTTCTGCACGCGTACGGGAGATAGAATACTTGAAAGGCCTGGGTTGCCAAGATGTACACATCCTCTCCCTTATAAACGGAGTTCCTTTCAACTTCGACCAACCCAATTTCAGGATCCCGTCTCACCCGACGTGGGTCAAACCAATGGCATTTGAAGACGACGGGATTTAGCCCTTTGTGAAACCCGTAATTCAGCTCGTATATACCCTCGACTCTTCCATAGTAATGGAGCCCATCATCACCTTGACATACCACCCCACTATTTATTGTCTTCGCGTTGGGCCGGCTTGTTGTGTATTGATGGAGTGCAGCGATACCCGTTCACGTCATAGGAGTTGAACGCTTCTACGGAATGGTCAAAGCCCCTAGCAATTTTTCTTAGCTCTGACTTCATCTCTTTGTCAGTTCTTGCCTACAAGTTTAGCACAAGAAGTTTAGAACGAGAAATGACCGATAAATGTCGGAAGTGCTAGCTAATTTGGATAGAATAGTACCAAATTACAAAACCAGCTACTGAAACCGAAACCGCCTCCCTTATCAAAAATTTGCTTGGATTCTTCCGGGGTAGGCTCCCTGTGGGTATTCTTCCAATGTATAGCCTTGAATTTCCTATACCGATGAAAAGAGGAAGAGTTAGCCACGAACATACGAGTGAATGTTTGCGAATAATTAAATGGTTCGCACTTACTCGATGTACGGCTTCACTTCGACCATGGTGTTTAAGACATACGAGTGGATCAAGGTCCGCTCATGTAGGTCCGTTCTGTACGGCTTCGAGCCACTTGACTTGCCACCAAGCCCCACGAAGATGCTAAGCTTGGGTACTTCTTCATTGTTGGCGGCATTGTAACGGAGGACCGGGTTGTGCTTTGTGGGAATGTTGGGATCATAGTGCTTAGTGGTGAAGTTTGCCACCTCCACGTTCAGGACTGCCTCGGCTATGGATGCTTCGATCTTGCATTTATTGCCAGTCATTTGACGAAGCTTTTGTGTTTCTTTAACGGGACCAAACTGCCAACGGCCCCAATTCGGGCCCCCCTTTAAGCACTCCTCCGCGAGGTGCAGGATCATGTGTTGCATCGGATTAAAAAACCCTGGAGGAAAGATCTTCTCTAGATCGCAAAGCAACACGGGTGCCTCTTCATCCAGCTTCTCAATCACTTTAGTGTCTAACTCCCTAGCACAAATTTGGCGGAAGAAAAAACTCAACCTCGCTAGCACTCGCCAAGTTTTCTCAGGGACATAGCCTCGAATCATCACCGGCATTATCCGCTCAAGCCATATGTGGTAGTCATGACTCTTCAGTCCTTGTACTCGCAGCGTTTCAATGTTCAGGCCCCTCATCCAGTTGGCTGCGAACCTATCGGGGAAAAACAAGGAGTCCTTCATCCATTGGAAGACCTCCCTTTTTTGGGCCTTTGTGAGGCAGAACGGAGCGTGTGGCTTAGTCCAAGTTTTTTTGGCACCATTAGGTGGCTGCATGTTCAACTCTGGCCTATCACACCACATTTATTGATCAATTCGAGCCTTTATGTTATCCTTCGTCTTCTCAGTGTCCACAATCGTGCTCCAAATGGCTTCACTGATATTCTTCTCGGTGTGCATTACATCAATGTTATGCGGGAGCTCGAGAAACTCAAAGTAAGGGAGCTTCCATAAGCACGGCTTGTGAGTCCATTGGTGTGTCTCCCCATATCCTAAGAAACCATTCCCATCAGGGCTAGGCTGAAGAGCATCTAACTCGGCCTTGATTTCCGTTCCGGTCTTCGGAATTGGCTTCGGGCCACGGACAACACGGCCTTTCTTGAAACTCTTTACATCACTCCTGTATGCATGCCTCCGCTCAAGGAACTGTCGAGCTTCATCAAAGCATGAATACTTGCCTCCCTTGTTTAGCTAGAAGAAAGTCACGGCCTGTCTGCACTGTGGGCAATGCCACTTCCCATGTGTACACCACCCGCAGAACAAAGCACGTGCTGGCAGGTCATGCAGGGACGTGTGGTACCACACATACATATCGAAGTACTCCTTCTTTGATGCGTCATATGTTCGGATCCCGCGACCTTCCCAGCCACGAACCAAGTCATCCACCAGCGGTTCCAGGTACACATTCATGTTCTTGCCCGGGTATTTGGGCCTTGGGATTATCATCGACACAAACATGTTCTCCGATCTCATGCGTACGCCAGGGGGAGGTTCATGGGAATAACAAACACTGGCCAACAACTGTATACTGCAGCCGACATACCATATGGATTGAACCCATCGGTTGATATCGCAACTGCTACGCTCCTCGGGTCACCTGCTTTCAGTGGAAATTTCTTCACAAAGTTCTTCCATGCAGTACCATCCGACGGATGTATCATCTTGTCGGTGTATCTGTTTCCTTCCACGGCCCACCTCATCTGCTGGGCAGTATCCTCGGTCATGAAGAGCCGCTGGATCCTCGGTAGAACTGGAAGATAGCGGAGGATATTCTTGGCAACCGTGGTCTGCCTCTTCTGACCATCACCATTGCGGTCTACCTCAAAGTACCTAGAGGAATTGCATTTGATGCAATAATTTGTGTCAGCGTGCTCCTCTCTGAATAGCATGCATCCCTTTGGACAAGCGTGTATCTGCTGAGATGACATCTTAAGGTCACTGAGCAATTTGGTCGAATAGTAGAAGTTTTGCGGCAAGAGGTGCCCTTTCGGCAGAAGGCTGCCTACGATGACCAGAAGTTCATCGAACCCATCTCTGCACAAGTTCCTATGGCACTTCAAGGCCATAAGGCGAGCGATGGCATCTAGTTGGGTAACCTATGTATTTTCATGTAGGGGTTTCTGCGAAGCAAACAGAGCCTCATAATACTCCTTTGTGTTTTCCTCCGGGTCCTCACTTGTCTCCGCATCCTGAGGTGTCTCCACCTCTACATGAGAGCTTTCAGGCACATTACCATTAGCCAAGTTTTCTAAGCACCTATCAAAACCAGTGTCATATTCCCCCCTAGGTTGAATCTGCCGCACCTCCTTCCTAGCACGTTTCTTTGCCTTTTCTCCATGGTAAGTCCAAATCCTGTAGGACGGTGTGAACCCAAACTTGATCAGGTGCATACTCATAGTTTCCTTGTCCTGTGCCTTTCGGTTAGCGCACTTACTACAAGGGCACCAAACACTTATAGGTCTGCTAGGGATGGCAAACGCCCTATCCACAAACTGCTCGGTCTTTTCTCCCCATTCATCAGTATAGTCCGATTGACTGATTCTGCCATCGTACATCCAGCCACGATTATCCATCCTCTAATCAGCAACAAAACAGACAAACATAGCATTTATATATCAAATACGAAATAAATGCATCATATATTTATTTATTTTACGCGTGCATCAACCTGAAACTCTACTAGGTGGGCTCCTAGCAGCCGCCGGATCCGTAGATTGAGTACGTTCTCCCAGCTCTACCCCGATCCGAGACAGAATTTCGGCAGCACCTCCCCGCTGCTCTCCCGATACACGTCTCGGCAAAAAGCCGAGAGGGGTGTGCATCCGGAGAACAACGGGGAGGCGCTACCGAAATCCTGTCTCGGATCGGGGTAGAGCACGGAGAACGTACCCAACTACGCATCCGCCTGCTGTCCCGATAAATGCCGTAAGAGTTACGGTTCATAATATGCGAGACCACTAATGCATATTTATCCGCGTAACCCTTACGGTCGGGAAGAGACGCCTAGGTATCGCGACACACTTGGTGATCTAGACACAAAAAAAAACCTAGGTACAAAAGAGGCGAACGGATTCTCACCCTCGAAGCGTGATCGACTGCCGGAGAAGAAGACCAACGACCCTCCGGCAAAATCCCCTCCGGTAAAATGGTCCCCTTGAGCAACGCTCCTCAAGCACCCCGACAACGCCGGCCCCTGTGTCCACCTCAAAACATCGTCTGCAAATGCGGAAAAATGAATATTTCTTTTACCATGCATATTTATTTTAACTACCTTAAATACTACAACAATTAGCATGCATATTTATTTGAACATTCAAGATAAAAGAAACAATAACGTTGCAACTAATTCAGCAGAGTGAAGTCCCAAAGTGACTCACGCTTCAAAATGATCCAGAGCTACAACAATTAGTAAGTGCCAAGCTATTGTTCACCACATTCTTACACAGAGATTGAAGAATTCTGTTTCAATCACTCCATCAAGAGAAGCCTGATCTCGCTGCTCCTCATCCATCTCTTAGGGCTATTCGCACGCTAACCTAATTAATGTAGGATGATGTTCTAGAAACCCACCATCGATCTCTCCCTGCCTCGCATGCATCAAGCATCATAGTATCAAACATGCATCTCAGGGCGTACAGCGTAGTACATTGATAGGCGGCACGGCACACGTACCGTGTGGAGGTGCTTGACGAGGGAACCCGACAAGAGGAGGCGCGCGAGGCGGGCGATGAGCTCGGAGGCGGCAGGGGCGCCGACGGCGGATGCGAGGTCGGCGGCGAGGTCGGACGCCTGCGTGGCGAGCGCGTCGTCTCGAGTGGCCGCGACGGCAGCGAGGGCGTCGACTAGAGGCGCCGCAACGAGGCGCGGGTGGGCGGCGCGGAGCGGGGCGAGGAAGGCCGGGTCGGCGAGGGCGAGGGAGAGGGTGGCGGAGGCGGACGAGAGGAGGCGCGGAGGCGGACGAGAGGAGGGCGGCGGCGCAGAGACGCACACGCTGCCGCCCGCGGAGGTCGGGAGAGAGTCCGACACGCGGTGGCCCGCGGCGGCGTGGGCCGGCGTGGGTGCTGGCGGCCGGCGTGGCTGATGGCGGGAGGCGGCGGCGCAGGGCGAGGCGGACGCGTGTGGCGGCGGGCGAGGCGGCGGGCGGGCTAGGTGGCGGCGGGCGAGGCGGCGGCGCGGTGGACGCAGAGAAGGGCGAGGCGCGGGTCGGTGGATAGGGCGTTTGTGGCTCACATGCCTCCCGACAAAGTGCTTATCTACGCGCCTTTGCCGTGCGGGCCGCCTTTGCCGTGCGCAGGGCGCCCTTTGCCGTGCGGCGGGTCCTTTGCCGTGCGCAAAGGGGCCTTTGCCGTGCGGCAGGTTTCTTTGCCGTGCGCCTGCGCACGGCAAAGATGTTTTTTTATATTTTTTTCATTTTAATTGTCAACAACATTCATTTCTATTTCTACATTATATTAAACCTGTTTTTTCAACATGTGTATTATTTAATAATGTATGTATCATTCTTTCAATTTCAAAATTTTTTAGCATTTCAAATATTTGAGTTGATTTAGTGTGCATTTGTCAATACAGCTTTGGGGGGTAGACCCGCCGAGGCACACATACCGCCTGCGCACGGCAACAAAACCTGCATGGTCCCAATCTTTGGTTCTCCATGTGTATATGTACTAAACAAACCTAAAAGAATGAAAAGTTACATTGGTGTACCCTCGCGCGGAGAAATCTAGGGGGGTAGACCCGCGGGGAACACGCGTTTTTGTTTTGGGGGAGGAGGGGGAGAACGACCGCCGGAGCACCGTAACCCCACCAAACCTTGCATGTGGACCTATGATATGTGTCAAAGTGTGATGCAAGGTCTAATGGTGCAAAAGTAGCTCCCCTAAACCCTAAACCCTAAACTGGGGAGGCTTCGAGCCCTAAACCCCTCTAAATCCCTAAACCACGGCCAGAGGAGGCTGAGAACCATGCATCATAAACCCTAACCCTAACCCTAAACCCTAAATCTATACCTAACCATAAATATTTACCCTTTAACCTAAACCCTAGCCCTAGCCCCTAAACCCTAGCCCTAACCCTACACCTAACCCTAACCAGTAGATCAGGCACACCGTCGATCGTGTGATAATGGCTCTAGCTGCGGGTATATGTGCCAAAGGGTCCCAATCTTTGGTTCTCCATGTGTATATGTACTAAACAAACCTAAAAGAATGAAAAGTTACATTGGTGCACCCTCGCGCGGAGAAATCTAGGGGGGTAGACCCGCCGGGCACGCGTTCCATTGTTTTGGGGGAGGAGGGGGAGAACGACCGCCGAGCACCGGAACCCCACCAAACCTTGCATGTGGACCTATGATATGTGTCAAAGTGTGATGCAAGGTCTAATGGTGCAAAAGTAGCTCCCCTAAACCCTAAACCCTAAAGCGGGAGGCTTCGAGCCCTAAACCCCTCTAAATCCCTAAACCACGACGCGGAGCTGAGAACCATGCATCATAAACCCTAACCCTAACCCTAAACCCTAAACCTATACCTAACCATAAATACTTACCCTTTAACCTAAACCCTAGCCCTAGCCCCTAAACCCTAGCCCTAACCCTACACCTAACCCTAACCAGTAGATCAGGCACACCGTCGTTCGTGTGATAATGGCTCTAGCTGCGGGTATATGTGCCAAAGGGTCCCAATCTTTGGTTCTCCATGTGTATATGTACTAAACAAACCTAAAAGAATGAAAAGTTACATTGGTGCACCCTCGCGCGGAGAAATCTACGGGGGTAGACCCATGGAGCACGCGTTCCGCTGTTTTGGGGGGAGGAGGGGGAGAACGACCGCCGGAGCACCGGAACCCCACCAAACCCTGCATGTGTACCTATGATATGTGTCAAAGTGTGATGCAAGGTCTAATGGTGCAAAAGTAGCTCCCCTAAACCCTAAACCCTAAACTGGGGAGGCTTCGAGCCCTAAACCCCTCTAAATCCCTAAACCACGACGCCGGAGCTGCAGAACCATGCATCATAAACCCTAACCCTAACCCTAAACCCTAAACCTATACCTAACCATAAATACTTACCCTTTAACCTAAACCCTAGCCCTAGCCCCTAAACCCTAGCCCTAACCCTACACCTAACCCTAACCAGTAGATCAGGCACACCGTCGATCGTGTGATAATGGCTCTAGCTGCGGGTATATGTGCCAAAGGGTCCCAATCTTTGGTTCTCCATGTGTATATGTACTAAACAAACCTAAAAGAATGAAAAGTTACATTGGTGCACCCTCGCGCGGAGAAATCTAGGGGGGTAGACCCGCCGGGGCACGCGTTCCGCTGTTTTGGGGGGAGGAGGGGGAGAACGACCGCCGGAGCACCGGAACCCCACCAAACCTTGCATGTGGTCCTATGATATGTGTCAAAGTGTGATGCAAGGTGTGATTCACCAAATGGTGCATGGCATGGATCCCCGGTCTGACATTCCTCACCTTCGGGCGATAACACTTAACAGATTCCTGGACGTGTACGCTGAAGTGTCCCGCCGCGGGTATATCGGGGGCTAGACTGTGCCAAAGGGTGCCACACATGGTTTTCCATATGTCCATGGACTAAACAAACCTAAACCTATGAAAAGGTATATTGGTGGAACCTCGCGCGGAGAAATCTAGGGGGTAGACCATCCGGGGCCCACAGACAGCCGTTTTTAGGGGGGAATGACCCCCGGAGCACCGAAATGCCACCAAAACTTGCAACTGGACCTAAAACCTAACCCTAACAAACCTAAAAGAATGAAAAAGTACATTGTGCACCCTCGCGCGGAGAAATCTACGGGGGTAGACCCGTCGTCCCGCTGTTTTGGGGGGAAGGAGGGGGACGGCCGCCGGAGCACCGGAACCATGTGGGGGATGAGCATGGAGACTAATTTTGTATTGCACATTGTCTTAAGTAACACTAATAAATAGTCATCAAAAATTAAAACTAATAAAAAAAAATATAAGTATTAGATGAAATAAAATAGAAAGAAAAACAAATAAAATGAATGATGGCGCACGGCAAAGAAGTAATCGCACGGCAAAGGCGGCTTTGCCGTGCACTTTGCCTGGCCTCACGGCAAAGGCGGCTTTGCCGTGCACTTTGCCTGACCTCACGGCAAAGGGAGGCCCACGGCAACGTCCCAGTCCCTTTGCCGAGCATGTTTTCTTTGCCGTGAGGCTCTTATGCTCTTTCCGTGCTTGTTTCTTTGCCGTGGGCTTTCGAGGGACTTTGCCGTGCGATGATACTTTGCCGTGCGGCGCTGCTGACTTTGCCGTGCACCGAATCTTTGCCGTGCGCCGCTCTTAGGCTTTTCCGTGCTTTTCTTCTTTGTCGTGCGTACAACTCGCGGCGCACGGCAAAGATTTCTTTGCCGTGCAGCACCTCACGGCAATGATGTGCTGCACGGCAACGCCTGTTTTTCCCGTAGTGATCTACCTAATGTTGAGCTCGAAAATAAAGTTTTTTTAATTTTTTAAGAAGAAGATGTGCTTTTTTTTTACCTAGCTGGGTGTGTACATGCCCATAACAAATAAAACAGATACTTAAGCCAACGGAAGAGGATACATATATATGTTTACTTCCATTAATCATGTAGGAGTACTCTAAATAGACTCAATTAAACATATTCTTGATACAAAAGGATTTTTTTAGATATTCTCGATACAAAAGTTAGAATATTTTACTACATTGAAAATTGTAAATATAGCTCAACTAATGTCTACATGTACACTAATAATATGAAGACCAATATCCAAATGCTTCATATTAATGGGTGAAACCATACGACAAATGCCATTTAGCACACTTTCACCCGCATTACCTAACATATAACAAGCTAACACATTTCATTCAGAATCGAATGAGTGGCAAAAGCCACTACATTGAAATAAATGTAATCTGTACCAATTCCCCGATACATAGAAAATTCTAATGTACTAACATGGTTTTGACAAATCTTAATGAGAATCATTTACACCCTTGTAAAAACAAAAATCCTCAAGAAAGGCATGCCATGCGCAATATAGAAGTGCAAAGGCTAATGACAATCATCAAGAACAATACAATTAAGTTGGCCATATCAACATGATGACCACTGTTTCGCAAAAAAAAAAAAAAAATCAACATCATGACCACATGACAAATGACGGCCAAGTGAATGTACAACAGGGAAGAATCCTTCATCCCCGGCTTGGACTGCTACCAATAACGATTCAAGAATCAACATCTACTTGAATCAATTGCTACACTCTTCTACCCGCAATCAAGCAGTACAAAGCTAAAGCTAGACTGCTAGAGCTAGCCGCGCGCCCGCGCCCGCCTGTGTGCATCAGTTGCGCTTCGCGCGGATTCATGGTTGGGGGCGTCGCCATATATTGCGCCGGACACTCCAGCACGCCGATGACTTCGATGTTTCGGCGCTGCTTGCTCTTCTCGCGGTCTGGCACGGCAGGTCTGCTCGGCCGCAGTGGGAGCGGCTAGATGCTTCCACATTTTCCGCGCCAGGGAGAACCGCGCGCGGCCGGCGGCACCGGAATCAAACCTCCACGGCTACCTTGCACGCAGCTTTGGTGTTCGGTCGATCACCACTTCACCATACAAGCTTCTCCACGGCCATCCCCTGCAGCAGCGGCCGGGCGGCGACGTCGCGGGTGGTGGCCACGGGCGGCACGCGGCAGCAGAGCGAGCGTCCGGCGCGGACCAGGAGGCGCTCCTCGTCGGAGGCGACGCGGCGGAGGACGTCGAGGAAGCGGTCCTCGTCGCAGCAGGGGAGCGCGACAGGTCCTGGCGATGACGGGAAGCCGTACTCCTCCGCCGCCTGCCTCAGCAGCTCCCGGAAGACCGGGTGGTTCAGGTGCGCCGCGCGCACCACGAACCGCCGCGACGCGTCGCCCACGCACACCGCCACGTGCCCCGGCGGAACCGGAACGGAGACGGCGCGCGCCGTGGCGCGGGTCCGCCACCGCCGCAGCGTCTGCTGGAGGCGCACGATGCTCTGGATCTTGCCGCATTTGGCCATTGACGCCCGGCGCCGGCTGGATCGAGGTTGCTCTGCTATTCCTAGGCGAATGGCGCGAAGGAGAGGAGGCGGAGTTGGTGAAGGAATAGAGCTTGCTTTCCAGGGGAGAGCAAAGGAGTGGTTTTATAGGAGGCGTTGAGACCCTGGGTTGGTCTCGACGTGACATTATTGTTATTTCTCTTTTTTCTTCTTCCTATATTTGGTTTATGCCATGTGCAGAAATTGGCATCTAAATCAAGATCATGTGCTAAGAAATGATGCATTTCCGCCTCATGGATAGCATTTTTCTTGTCCTCTCAGTTGTCCGGTGTATTTTATTTCCAGCATCCAACACGAGGCAATTAACATATGTTGATCTCATTATTTGAACATTAGCAAAATTTACATTTTTAAAGCTTTGAAGAGCAGAAGAACATATGTGTATGTGTATCAATTGTAGCCTAAGTCCAAAAAAGCACCCAAATTTAACACCTGCAATATGACTTATTAATATGTTTCTAAAGCTGAGTTGTTTGATTCTTATCAGGGCAAGCATTATGATATCACTTATGTAGCTCCCATCTGTGAAAACACTTTCAAAAATATAAAAGAAATGAGAATGTATAAACAATCAGATGAATGAATAAATAAATTCAGTGAGACACCATGACAATATAATTTACAAAGGCATCAGTTTTAATTTTAAGAAGTTTTGAGGTTTTAGGAACATTCCCGAAAATATGAAATTTTGGATTTCTGTTCTCGAATGTCCCGATTATTCCTAATACTTATTATTTGTTTGCCTCCTAAGTTTCACAAATTTTTATTTTGTACCATTCACATGTTTTTATGGAATATTTTTTAGCTAGTGATTTTATCTAACTATTCATTTCATAAATTTCTACTTGCGGTTGTTGATTTGCCACCACATAAGCGAAACCACTCTCACACCCTCCATAAAATAAATTAGTGTACTATGCGTGGTATTCAAATTAAGGGACCAATCCAGTTTAAACAGTTGGTGTCATATTGTGTGGTCGTGAAATTGATGAATGATCTACCTCTGCCACTGCCCCACAACCCTGGACTGTGAACTTTTTTAACTAGCACGGGAAATCTATACTTCTTATAAAACAAAATTCCACTAAGTGCAATTAATATTTGTCTATCTCAACATGCAAGCTATCCACATCACCTACTTTCTTACTCAATCATTTATCCACCTCATCCCACTAATAGTAGTCCTTATTTATTATCTATATCTACATGCAATATATTTAGATTATCTATTTTTAACCATTAAACTAGCAATATCATTCTTTTTTATTTGCCGCTCGCTTGATAATATCGCACCCTCGTGCTATATCATTACATAGTTAAGTCATGTGCAACTTGAACATCAAATAGTTTTGGCAACCAAATAAACTCTTTGCGAATTAAACTCAGTGTTAATTATGAGCTCTTATATACATAACCATACATGATATTTTTGAAAACGTAATGCCGCAATATGCATGCATTTTTCATGCAAGACACTCATATCATTTGGTTCTACAGTCGGTTGATTTCACCTTATATAAATCAATCACGTACACTTCAGAAATATAACAATCTTGAAATTTTCAAATACGTATCCATTTCATGGCTATTAAATTTAGTGTATTAGCTACTATGGCCAACTAAATATTATATATTTTATAAACCAATTTTTATATGTTTTATTAGATTTCTTAAAGAGATATCCGCTGCAACGCGCAGGGTATCGTTCTAGTTTAGAAAATCAAACATAATAAACTGGACCTCGGCCCATGTTTAAAAGTCGCTTAATGTCTCGAAGACACCTCGGCCCAGCTTAAGTTGTGTAACGTGTCTCGACACGCACCTCAGCCCAGTTTAGGTCGGGTCACTGCCAGGTTCAGACATTTCGAAGTCAAGCTTACTGTCGCTAATCGAGGAAGCAAAGAGAACACTACAAAACGGCAGCATCACGCATTCAACGTCAAAGTACATTAACGGGAGCTAAAAGCTAGCCCAGGACACAGGGCCCAGAAATGGACGGTGGAATGGAACTTCTCAATCAGGTGACGAGGCGCTCTGTGCTAGATAGCTGCTGCATGTGACCGGCTACTGTCTACAGAAACTGGGCGGGTCGATCATCCGGCCCGTATACACAGGGCTGTTCATTTCAAATATAAAATGTATCTTTTGTTATGTTTAGATCGGTCGAATTCACCATAGTGCGCCAATGTCAACTGGTTTTATTTGCTTGATGCTGTGCACGGTGAAGAAGGGACTCCTGTTTTTCGGGTTGATCCGTCTGTGGTGGACGACAACACTTCCATTATGATTCCTCAGATTCAACAGCAGGGACACCCGAGTTTGAGCTCGGTGAGGGATCTTCAGTAACTACAGCTCAACACTCCCCTACCTTAGGTGCATATGTCAGATAGATCGCCGGGAGAGCCACCTGTTAGACATCAACTGGTATGGAGCGCAAAGGCCCTTGGAGACCGGCAGCACTTTCGGATCCGAGTTGTCGACGGATGGTCGATCACCATTTGGCTCTTCTTGTAGTCTTCAGCATCTTCACTACTGTTATTCTTAATTTGTATTTGGGTTGTGCAGCCTAGCTTACCTGTATCTTGCTCTGCTAGGCAGAGCCACCATGTACTGTGATCTTTTTAATCGTTTTGTTAATATATCTTCATGTTCAAAAAAAAGATCGGTCGAAAAGGTTATGTTCTTCCTTCTTTCCGTTTGGGTTTAGGCAAACCAAACGGCTAGATGTATCTTTTATTAATATTTTATCATAAGAACTTAATTTACAAAAGGAAAATAAAATAATGACAATATAAAAAAATGAACTCCGGTGGAGTCCACAGATATGGCTAGGGCACTAGTGGCGCCAAAGATGCAACCCATAAAGCTGGAGGCATTGGCACAGCTGGAACAATCAGTGCATGTGTGGCACCACGGTCCATGCTGACGTCGATTTGTGCAGGCTAGCGCCGCGGAGTCGCCAGCGCTGTGGCAGGTCCTCCCACTACAAATGCAGACTCCTCAAGCTGGACGACCATGCCGGGCAAGGCCTCCAGCTTTGACGCAGCGATGTCAGGGCTTCGTTGTCGTCTAGCTCGTCTAACTAGTAGGGGAGCTCCGCCTCGTTCCTCGCGGTGGCCAGCTGATCACGCTCCCACGCAAGGAGGCCTAGGTAGTCAAGGGTCTTATCCCGCAGTCCTTCTCTCGGGATGACGTGGCCGCCCACCAGCGGCTCCTCATCTCGTGCCTCCTCCTTGACCATGTGCCTCGACGTGGTACCACTCATTGTCGCCCAGGAAGACACGGCACGACGTCATGGATCCCATTCCAACGAGGGGAACATGTCCCACGCCGACGAGTTAACGGACGTAGGTGGGGTCTTCAAGCAGACCAGGAGGCCGTTGGCATCAACGTTGTCGAATCTCCTCGCGCCGCTCATGCCCTTTCCATGGCACTGGCGATACCGGTACACTCTAGCCATCTATTTTCCCATCCAAGGGAGGTGGACCTCGTTCCAACCTATCGGCTTCGTATCGAATAGAAACCACACCACGTTCACGAGGACGTACTGGGACTTGCGGGGATGTGGACAACGGCCACTGGAGTGCGAGGACCCAACATGGTGGTTATGCTTGGTCTTTTTACATGACCAGGACTTTCCCATGATGGTGAAATCGTTGTGGCTCTCAGTGGTTTACATGCAAGACTGGACGGAAGTAGCAACGGTGTTGTGGAGTCATGATAGGCGCGGCCTCGTGCCATAAAAAGGATGGGCACGTGACCTCCATCTGAAGGAGATATGCCCTAGAGGCAATAATAAAATGGTTATTATTTATATCTTTATGTTTATGATAAATATTTATATATCATGCTATAATTGTATTAACCGAAACATTAGTACATGTGTGATATGTAGACAAACAAAGAGTCCCTAGTATGCCTCTTAAACTAGCTTGTTGATTAATGGATGATTAGTTTCATAATCATGAACATTGGATGTTATTAATAACAAGGTTATATCATTGTATGAATGATGTAATGGACACACCCATTTAAGCGTAGCATAAGATCTCGTCATTAAGTTATTTGCTATAAGCTTTCGATACATAGTTACCTAGTCCTTATGACCATGAGATCATGTAAATCACTTATACCGGAAAGGTACTTTGATTACACCAAACGCCACTGCGTAAATGGGTGGTTATAAAGGTGGGATTAAGTATCCGAAAAGTATGAGTTGAGGCATATGGATCAACAGTGGGATTTGTCCATCCCGATGACGGATAGATATACTCTGGGCCCTCTCGGTGGAATGTCGTCTAATGTCTTGCAAGCATATGAATAAGTTCATAAGAGACCACATACCACGGTACGAGTAAAGAGTACTTGTCAGGAGACGAGGTTGAACAAGGTATAGAGTGATACCGAAGATCAAACCTTGGACAAGTAAAATATCGCGTGACAAAGGGAATTGGTATCGTATGTGAATGGTTCATTCGATCACTGAAGTCATCGTTGAATGTGTGGGAGCCATTATGGATCTCTAGATCCCGCTATTGGTTATTGGTCGGAGTGAGTACCCAACCATGTCCGCATAGTTCGCGAACCGTAGGGTGACACACTTAAGGTTTGATGTTGAAATGGTAGAACTTGAATATGGAATGGAGTTCGAATATTTGTTCGGAGTCCCGGATGAGATCCCGGACATCACGAGGAGTTCCGGAATGGTCTGGAGAATAAGATTCATATATAGGAAGTCATATTCCAAGTTTGGAAATGATCCGGTGCATTTATGGCAGGTTCTAGAAGGTTCTAGAAAAGTCCGGAAGAAATCACCATGGAAAGTAGAGTCTCGGAGGGACTCCACCTTGCATGGCCAGCCAACCCTAAAGGGGAGGAGTCCAAGGTGGACTCCCCAAGGGTGGCCGGCCAACCCCCCTCATGGAAGGGGGGAATCCCACCCCAAGTGGGATTCCCACCTTGGGTAGGTTTTTGGTTCGGGTCTTATTCGAAGACTTGTAGTCCAACACTTGGGGCTTCCACCTATATAATGAGGGGCATAGGAGAGGGGGCTGACCACTACAAGCCCATAGCTTGGCCGCACCCCTAGGTGGCCGGCCACCCCCTCTCCCAAACCCTAGCCGCCCCCTCTCTCCTCCTCTTCTCCCGCACGCTTAGCGAAGCTCCGCCGGAGATCTCCACCGCCACCGCCACCACGCCGTCGTGCTGCCGAATTCAAGGAGGAGCTACTACTTCCGCTGCCCGCTGGAACAGGGAGAAGGACGTCATCTTCATCCACACCGAACGTGTGACCGAGTACGGAGGTGCTGCCCGATCGTGGCACCGTGATCAAGATCTTCTACGCGCTTTTGCAAGCGGCAAGTGATCGTCTACCGCAGCAATAAGAGCCTACTCTTATAGGCTTTGGAAATCTTCAAGGGTTAGTCTTGATCATCTCCTCGTTGCTCCCATCTTCTAGATTGCATCTTGGCTTGGATTGCGTTCTCGCGGTAGGAAATTTTTTGTTTTCTATGCAACGTATCCCTACAGTGGTATCAGAGCCGTGTCTATGCATAGATGGTTGCACGAGTAGAACACAATGGTTTTGTGGGCGTTGATGCTCTTGTTGTCTTTAGTTTGAGTACTTTGCATCTTTGTGGCATAGTGGGGATGAAGCGCCCGGACTAACTTTACATGACCGCGTTCATGAGACTTGTTCCTCGTTCGACATGCAACTTGTATTGCATAAGAGGCTTTGCGGGTGTCTGTCTCTCCTACTATAGTGAAGATTCAATTTACTCTTCTATTGACATCATTAGTATCACCGTTGTGGTTCATGTTCGTAGGTAGATTAGATCTCTCTCGAAAACCCTAAACCACGTAAAATATGCAAACCAAATTAGAGACGTCTAACTTGTTTTTGCAAGGTTTGGTGATGTGATATGGCCATAATGTGATGATAAATATGTATGAGATGATCATTATTGTATTGTGGCAACCGGCAGGAGCCTTATGGTTGTCTTTAAATTTCATATTGAGTAGTATTTCAAAGTAGTTGTAATAGTTGCTACATGAGGTGAACAACCATGAAGACGGCGCCATGAACCTTGACGCTACGCCGACGATGATGGAGATCATGCCCGTTGATGATGGAGATCATGTCCGTGCTTTGGAGATGAAGATCAAAGGCGCAAAGACAAAAGGGCCATATCATATCACATATGAACTGCAGGTGATGTTAATCCTTTATGCATCTTATTTTTCTTAGAACGCGACGGTAGCATTATAAGATGATCCCTCACTTTAATATCAAGATAATAAAGTGTTCTCCCCTCGTATGCACCGTTGATATAGTTTGACGTTTTGAAGCATCTCGTGATGATCGGATGTGATAAACTCAACATACAACGGGTGTAAGCCATGTTGCATACGCGGAATACTTGGGTTTGCTTGACGAGCCTAGCATGTACAGACATGGCCTCGGGACAACGGAAACCGAAAGGTTGAACACGAGTCATATGGATGATATGATCAACATGTTGATGTTCACCATTGAAGCTACATCATCTCACGTGATGATCGGTTTTGGTGTAGTGGATTTGGATCGTGTACCACTTAACAACTATGAGGGATGTTGTATTAAGTGGGAGTTCATTAGTAATTAGATTAAAACATGAACTAATTATCATAAACATAGTCTGAGTAGTATTTTGAATTAATTTGTAGAATTGGCATCCGTTTACTACTATGCGTTAGTCTTGTAATTGAGATAGAAATACTGTTAAATCTGACAAATAACTTTACGTACTGGTGCCGTATTGTTAAAGAATCAAGAATTGATTAAGTCCTATTGCAAACTTTTAGTAAACCTCACATTGTTGATTCAAAGAGCTATGGTTTCAATTAGTACCTAAAGTTATCTTGTCTCCGTGAAACTTGAAGTTCAAATCTGTTTGAAAAGTAAGGAGCTGAAAATTTAGTTTTCAGAAATAATCAAGGTATGAGATATATGTGATATCTAAGACCTTATTGCAACATGATAGAATATAATTTGGTGAGACTACATAAACTCATAAGATTTATGGGAATGTACGAAGGTTGAAGACGCAAGGCGTCTCAATTCTCCAACTATTGGGGCACTAACGATATTCGCATATCCATGAAGTGATCGTCCTTAGTATGCACCGTTGCTATGACTCGTCGTTTCGAAGCATCACATGATGATCGGATGTTATAGATTCTACGTGTGCATACAACGGGTGCAAGCCAGATTTGCACATGCGAATACCAAGGTTTAAACTTTATGAGCCTAGCATGTACAGACATGGTCTCAGAAAGTCATCATGATACAATGGATAAAATTATGAGTGAAATTGTTCATCATATTACAAGGTTACTGACAGTGAAATCCGGAACATTTGTCATATGATGATCAACTTCAAAGTAAGAACCTCAAGGTTATTGGTATTTGACCAACAAACCTAGAAGTTATTGATGTTGAATTGTTTTTCTGAATAATGAGGAAAGCTAAAAGAGAAACTGCAAAAGATATTTTGGCAAAAAGAAAAGAAAAGACTAGAAAGTCTAACTCAGGTGTATATAAATGATATACATGTTATGGTTGTATTCCTAGTTAAGTCACACTATGAAATTCTTGGGTATTAGTACTATATTGGTTGGTATGAAGTGTCATACAAAACAACGCAATACAAGAATACAATGGCCTAAGTGACTGACAAGGAATATGATAAGGATGCACGTCTGGAACAAAATAAAATGTTATTATGTTCGTCGTTAGCATTTTATCTAGCCCTTAAAATTTATAATAAAGAACTTAATAATTGTTATTTTGCTCTGGTCAAATGAAAACAATGAGTTGTTCAAATTATGACATTACTCCATGTACGATGGATGAGTTATTATAAATCTTAATGGTGAAACACACATACATAACACTGACGCTAAAATGCCATAAGGCAAATGATTTGAATTCCACTTATTTGTGGAACCGCCATTTAGGTCATGTTAGAAAGGAACGCATGAAGGAACTCCATGCAAATGGATTTTTGGAGTCATTTGATTTATGAATCATTTGGCGCTTGCAAATTTCTTCTAAAAGGAATGACTGAAATACCGTTCATAGGGCAAGATTTGAACGGGCAACTAACTTAGTGGAAAACATACATGATGATGTATATGGTTCACTGGGCATAGTTGTGTGCGGGAGATTCTTCTACTTCATGAAAACTTCAAACAATGAATTGAATATATATATGTGGATATATTCGATAAGGAAGAAGTTTGAAACATTTGAATAGATTCAAATAAATTCAGCATGAAGTGGAAATCATCGTAATAGAAAAGTCAAATATCTATGATTGGATCATGGTGGAAATATTTGAATTACGAGTTTTAGCGAACATCTAAAGAGAGTTATGAAGTTGTTCTACAACTCACGTTTCTTGGAGTATCATAGTGATGATGAAGTATCCAAAAGACGTATCCAAACCTTGTTGGATTAATGATGAGATAAAATGTTGATGCCATTATATTTTTATGGATTATGTTTTAGAGACTACCGCTTTTACACTAAATAAGAGCATCATCATGATTCGTAGAAATGACACCATACGAGTTATGGCATGGGTATAAACCCTAATAGTCCTTTCTTTAAATTTTGGTTTAAAAAGTTTACAACCGAAATCGGATAAATGTCTTTGTTGGATATCCCAAAGAATTGATTGGGAATTCTTTCCACTATGAAGTAAAAGACAAAAGTGTTTGTTAATGTTACTTGCTTATTTCCAAGAAATTGTTTTCTAGCAAAGTATTTGAGTGGGAGGACAATAGAACTTGATAAGGTTTATGAACCTGAGCATAATGATCAGAGTAGCGCAGCATCGGAAGTTGGTTCCGGATGCGGCCATAACGATCATGGCTCCCATGACTACAAAGTGTTTTAGCCATGAAGATCGAAGTACATATTGAACCTTGTAGGTATGGTTTACTTTGTGATCAAATAAATGATTTGTGGACAAAGGATTGATTTTGAACAATGATAAACCAACTACAAACAAAGAAGTTATGATGGGCCCTGACTCCGTTAAAATGGCTATACGCCATAAAATGCAAAATAGATGAATACTTTTTTAAAGTAAATGGATCTATAAAAATTGATGAAAGCTTGACTTGTTGAAAAGTTGTTTACGACAAAGTTCAAAGAGTTGACTACGATAAGATTAGATCTTCCGTAGCAATGCTTATAGTCTATGTGGATTATTCTAGTAATCACTACATATTTCTTTTATGATATATGCTAGTAGGATGGCAAAATACATTGCTTATAAGAAGTGTGTATTAAAGGTGTATACAAGATACAACCAAAAGTTTTGCTAGTCCGTAGAATACTAGATAGGTATACAAACTTCAATCGGATGAAGTAAGTATCATGGAGTTGGAATCTTCACCAGATGAAATAGTCAAAGAGTTTTTTGATTTCATCAGAGACGATGAAGAGACTTGCATTTGCAAGAAATTAAGTGGGAGCGCTGAGACATATTTATAATACTTTATGTAGATGACATATAGTTGGTTATAAATGATGTAATTATATACTTGATTAAAAAGGTTTCATTGAGAAATTAACTTCAATGAAAGGATATGGACTGAAACATATCTAGTGTCAAAATCTATGAAGATAGATTGAAACACAAAATAAGTTTAAGTCAAAGTACATAGAATGGATATTGAAATAGTTCAATATAGAAATATTAAGAAAATGTTCTTGTCATGTGAAGTTTTAACAAGACTTGAGTGTATCTGACACTCAATGAGTAAAAACACATGAGTG